>NW_015544151.1:318655-328645 GCF_001515605.1 Sinocyclocheilus anshuiensis
GCCACGCACACACACAGACACGCACACACACAGACACACACACACACACACACACACACACACACAGAGAGAGAGAGAGAGAGATAGTGTAAGACAGCCACAGCTCTGCAGACCCACACATTCTGCTTCACTCACAATAAAATCAATGTGAAGGTGCAGGTCAGCATTAATGAAACATTTGAATAATAATAGTAATAATTAATAGTAATGATTGAATTTACAAACAAATTAGACACTGACAGACTCTTGTGGAAGCCGTGGGATAAAAAAAAAATTGTTATTTCACAACTCAGACTTTTCTCCTCACAATTTCTCCTCAAAATTTTGAGACATAAATTCAGAATCCGGACTTTTTTCTTGCAATTCTGAGTTTACATCTCGCAACTCTGGCTCAGAATTCAAGTCAAAATATCAGAATTTAAACAAAAAAGCGGCTATTTATTTATTCATTTTATCCCATGGCAGAACAGGCTTCCATATTTACTCCATCATCTCCTGAAAAATGGGAGCTGGTTTTATGTGAGAGCCATGTCAAATATAATACATGTAATGAAGTTTAACTAATCACACATGCAAATCTGGACGTGTTGAGTACCGTTTCTCTCTTTGATGACATGCAGAGCCTGCAGCTGAAGCTCCATGTTCTTCTGGACCATCAGAGAGCGAAACATCTGAAAATCATCTGTAGCGACAACTGGCTGGAAAACAGCCTGATCGAACAAGAAAACACAGTCAGCCATCGCATCACATGACCCTTACATGCAGAACCAAACCCACACACACACACACACGGATGGAGGAGGCTGCACGAAGGGAGAAGCATTAGGATCTCATTGTCAGTACTGGGTGCATTATTATTACAGTCAGCTAAACTCTGACAGAGATCCAGTGATCAGATGACACCTGTGTGAAGCTCCCACTGAAAATCAACTGTATTAATAACATTGTGTTTCGTCACAACACAAGAATCAATATAAACTACAAATAAAACGCTCTATTTGAGCTGCAAAATAAGAGAATGTAAGAGGAATAATTGCAATCGATACATGTTTGAAATGAAGCATGTTTAATGCTCAACAGAGGAAAGACCAACTGAATCATCATTAAATAGGTACAATTAGTTTCATTCTCAGTTTAACATTTTGGATGGAAGGTGTAACAGTAAAGGAGAGTGGTGAAATAACGCAATGCAAAGTGAATGTGACTAAAAATATTGATGTGGATCGATTGTCTTAAAGCAAAAGTGTGGATGCTTGTTGAACACTTCAAGCAAATACCTTTTTTTTTTACTGAAGTAAATAATTCAGTAAAAAACTAGTAGCTGCAGCATCCCTATATGTGTGATCCACAGAGCTCAGATCCTATGTTTGTCGCTGGCTGTGAACACGGTAACTCTTGTTTACTGTGAATATCTGCATTTGGCATGACAGGGCCTCAGCGCTGCGTCTTCAGCCGATCAGGGCCGGTAGTTTCCAGGTCAATCTCACAGGTCAACCTCACTAACCCAGTTAACTAATCTCCGTCGACTGCCTTAACCTGCATGTGTCACAGCGACTCAAGCTTCTTCTCAGTTCAGAAGCTGCAGGATCAGGCCGTGACGCTTCCAAACCAAACACCACAACTGAAGTATTGTGTGCAGCTGAACACGTCCTGAACAGGAGAACCCTAAACCAATAGTATGATCCTGCACAACCGGAGACTGCAGCTTCACGACCGCATTTCTAGGACAGCGCCATCTAGCCAGCTCTGTTCCAACAGAGGAGACCTGATTCAGACAAACAGATGCAAAGACTAGATCCATGCAAACTGTTCTTTTTTCATCTTTCCATCTTATTTTTAATGCAAGAGCTGGCTTGAACTTGAGTGTTTGAGGGGGTGTCAGCCATCTCCATTTAGCCTATTTAGCTGTGCAGAACAGTTCAGTCTGCTGCTGGATGTTGTAAACTGGTATTTATTTTACATTTATTAATGCACTAACACACACTAACATGTAGCGCAATTGTTTCACTATTTACTGCACTTTGTAATGCGTGTCACACATCAGACGTGAAGTGCTGTTCACTACGCGGTTTTCTGCCAATTTACAGTCTGGAGAAGTCGACGCTAGTTGCTAAAGCCAGTCAGAGCCAGTCTGCAGATTTGAGTCGACAGATTCCATAGAAATTCACAAAGTGTATGATTCCACCCAGTCAAAGGAGATCAAACGTTTGACATTTTCAGCCGATTTTAGAACACATAGGGCGAATTCCAAACGGCTTTTTTGCACCCTTGATGGGCACTTTGGGAAGGGGACGCCATTTGTAGGGACGTTCCAAACGAAAGTGAACAACTGAATCCCTTCACGAAGGGCCCTTCCAGAAGGGGCCCGTTCTTCATACGCGGCTAACTCAGTCAGCTGGATGTGATTGTTGAGGATTTGGCCCGATCTGGGATTGTTTGGTTCCTCGAAGCTGATCCCGGAGTTGCTGTCATAGCAACAGCTCCGTGAGCTTAAACCTGCTCTGGAGCAGCTTATTTCATGTAAACAGGACTAGATCGCATCTTTTTAAGCAGAACTGATACTTAAAATCTGTCCCAGCCACTGCTACTTTAGAAATATTTAGGCTATTTGCAACAACTGATGGAGTGCTGAATGCTGCACGTACGCGCAGCGTTGTCAAGGTAACATTTGGTCAGTCATTCCCTTTGTCAAGGGAGTTCCAAACGCTTATACGAGACAGTAATACCCTGCACCCTTCAAAGAACACACTTCAAGGGCTCTGCCCTTCGAAGGGAGTAGGGCATAGGGATGCTCACTTCTGTTTGGAATTCGCCCATATTGTTTTCATTTGTCATGCATCTCCTAGCAACAAGGCACAGGGGCCCGTTCTTCATACGCGGCTAACTCAGTCAGCTGGATGTGATTGTTGAGGATTTGGCCCGATCTGGGATTGTTTGGTTCCTCGAAGCTGATCCCGGAGTTGCTGTCATAGCAACAGCTCCGTGAGCTTAAACCTGCTCTGGAGCAGCTTATTTCATGTAAACAGGACTAGATCGCATCTTTTTAAGCAGAACTGATACTTAAAATCTGTCCCAGCCACTGCTACTTTATCACAAGACTATCCTACTGATACAGGGACAGTCATTTACAATAATAATCATTAAAAAGTAATATAATAATGTTGTGTAGTCTATAATACTATAGACACGGCCAGTTTTACTCACTGAAAGATTAATAATCGCTTCATAATTGTATTGGAGTCTTCCACACACGCTGTACAGTGCATTCATTTGAGTGCTGGCAGATATTATGGGCGTGGCTTGCTGGAGCTGCAGGAGACGCTGGAGACGCTGACACTTTCATTAATGCTGTCACATAACACATCTGCTCTGCTAATGAACTGCTAATTACAACAATTACAACAATATGTAAAACCTGTACAAATACTAGAAATCGTGAATATAAATAATTGTGAATCATGTAAAACATTTTTAAATAAAATAAAAACAGTGCACATTTCATTGATCTATTATAACATGTATGTAGTTTTGTTCGCTTGGATGTTTCCAGAAATGTGTCAAGTTTTTCCGTCGGGTGTTTTTTAATGTTATGATGTCATCACGTTGCTGTCGTGCCGCAGCCAATCGCTGATCGTGGTTTCCATACATCTGCCCTTTACGAGGAACACGAGAACACGCAGTAATCTTAGACAACTTCATCCAGATATTTTAATCAAATCCACACATTCGTTTGAAGAGCCAAATTAGCCAGAGATCAGTTATCAGGATTACTAGATCTGGCATCTTTCAGATCATCTCAGATGTGTTCAGCGAGGAACGAAGAACGGGCCCCAGGACAGTAAGGTTAGGGTGGATGAGGTGTTTGTGAGGTCCTGTGACGTCACGCGTGGGAACGACATCTGTCTGTCTGTCTGTCTGTCTGTCTGTCTGTCTGTCTGTGTCTGTGTCTGTCTGTCTGTGTCTGTCTGTGTCTGTGTCTGTGTCTGTGCTTTTGCTCGTGCTTCTGTGCACGTGTCTGTGTGTGTGGCTGTCACTCCAGTGACAGACGTGCTTTCTGCAGACAATCAGTTTATTGATCGCTCCACAGCATCACTTTTTTCCAAAGCACTGAATTGACTGACGTCTCATCAATATCATCTGTGCCGAGCTGTCCGTCAAACATCGTATGATCAGAGCGCGACAGCAACCGCAGACGAGTCTCAAACACAGCGGCTGTGTCCGTTCACTTCAGTCACACTTAAAAAACATCCGGACGTTGCATTAGATTAATAAACATGTCGTGTATTTTAGAGATGCAGAAGCCAAACTTTTGACATGAAGATTTGTGGAAAACTGACTTCATACATTCACTAAAAATCCCTGGCTGATTCAAACACACACACACTCACACACACACACACACACACACACAGACACAGACACACACACACACGTTTGGAATTCGCCCATATTGTTTTCATTTGTCATGCATCTCCTAGCAACAAGGCACAGGGGCCCGTTCTTCATACGCGGCTAACTCAGTCAGCTGGATGTGATTGTTGAGGATTTGGCCCGATCTGGGATTGTTTGGTTCCTCGAAGCTGATCCCGGAGTTGCTGTCATAGCAACAGCTCCGTGAGCTTAAACCTGCTCTGGAGCAGCTTATTTCATGTAAACAGGACTAGATCGCATCTTTTTAAGCAGAACTGATACTTAAAATCTGTCCCAGCCACTGCTACTTTATCACAAGACTATCCTACTGATACAGGGACAGTCATTTACAATAATAATCATTAAAAAGTAATATAATAATGTTGTGTAGTCTATAATACTATAGACACGGCCAGTTTTACTCACTGAAAGATTAATAATCGCTTCATAATTGTATTGGAGTCTTCCACACACGCTGTACAGTGCATTCATTTGAGTGCTGGCAGATATTATGGGCGTGGCTTGCTGGAGCTGCAGGAGACGCTGACACTAAAGACACTTTCATTAATGCTGTCACATAACACATCTGCTCTGCTAATGAACTGCTAATTACAACAATGAAATAGAAATGTAAAACCTGTACAAATACTAGAAATCGTGAATATAAATAATTGTGAATCATGTAAAACATTTTTAAATAAAATAAAAACAGTGCACATTTCATTGATCTATTATAACATTTATGTAGTTTTGTTCGCTTGGATGTTTCCAGAAATGTGTCAAGTTTTTCCGTCAGGTGTTTTTTAATGTTATGATGTCATCACGTTGCTGTCGTGCCGCAGCCAATCGCTGATCGTGGTTTCCATACATCTGCCCTTTACGAGGAACACGAGAACACGCACTAATCTTAGACAACTTCATCCAGATATTTTAATCAAATCCACACATTCGTTTGAAGAACCAAATTAGCCAGAGATCAGTTATCAGGATTACTAGATCTGGCATCTTTCAGATCATCTCAGATGTGTTCAGCGAGGAACGAAGAACGGGCCCTAGGTTTCTGCGTGAGTTAGTTGTGATGGGAACGACTTCGAGGGCTGGTGGAGTGTGATCTTCAGTCGTGTAGTGTATGATGCCCGTTCTCCTCCGTCACTATTTACAAGGTCATGGAGTGTGTGATGCCTAGTGTTTCAAGAATCTGTTCAAATTTTAACAGTCGTGTAGTGTATTCCAGCCTTAATGAACTGAAGGCTTGCGCAGACACGTCTTTCTTTCCAAGAAAACTGAGTTTAAGACCAGAATATATTTACATAAATTAGGTTAAATATTTCAAGAGGGTTACCAACGGGTGTGTTTACGGCTAGGAGTTGGCTAGGACAATAATAAAAGTGTATAGGCTACAATTAAACAACTACATCATATACTAATCTACTACTAGTACTACTAATCATATACAGAACTGAATAGCAAGTGCTATAAAATAGTATGAGCCGCTAATACACGCATATCCCTGATAGCACACGTCTATTTGACGTCTGCATTTACATCTGGAAGATGTATTTTTTAGAGTGTTTGCTCATCTGCAGTACCTCTATAGGATGCTTTCTGTCAGATGTCAAATAGACGTTTATCAGATGTCTTTAAGATGTTTATGAATGTATGTAAAACTGACGTCTGTCAGATGCTTGTACACAGCACATCCTTTCCGGTTTAAGTGATCTTTAACAGACATCTTGCAGACGTATGTGTGCTATCTTGGTACAAAACATAATAATAATAATAATAATAAAATAAAAAACTATAGGGTCCTAGAAATGCGTTCCTGAAACTGCAGCCTCCAGGAAAACTCTTCTCCCCTGAACACAGAGCAAAGCCCAGCGCAAGCTCCATCAGATCAGCACAATAAATAATGGAAGAGCGCGTCTGAACCCCGCTACAGCGCTCGGTGATCAGTCATCCAGCGCACAGGGCTGTGGTTTCACGAGACGCTACCCTCGGCCTCTTACCTGTAGAGTCTTAGTCTTGCTGAAAGAGGCGCAGGCGTCCAGAAACTGCTGCTCACTGATGCCCACCTCCTGCATGTGGTTCTGCAGCAGCCGCTCCACCTCCAATCAATCACAACAGATCAGATCAGAACAGTGCACTCATTCACCAGAAGCCATTCAGAGCGGCTCTCACCAGCTGCTTGTACTGCTGATGGATCTCCGTGTACGTCAGCTTATTCTCATCCTCATCATCAAACACTGAAACCACACCAACACATGAACAGTATTACGGCAAGCCGCTTTAGCTTAAAATATTCCCAGTGTTGCTTGTCGTAGTTGCATGATTAAATCCAAATAGAGAGCTCTGTAATTACATTTTTTTACTAGTAACAATTCTGATTAGAGAGCTCTGTGATTTAATTCTTACTAGTAAAAATGCAATTACAGAGCTCTCGGATTCAATGTTTATCATTAAAAAACACATTAAAGATATGTTTAATTGCAGAGCTCTGTAATTGAATTAAAGAGCTCTCTAATTCAGTTCTTACTAGTAACAATTGAATTAGAGAGCTCTCTAAATGGAATTCTTACTAGTAAAAATGCAATTACTAATATTTTAAGATAAAACCGGCTTGCCATACAATAGGCATGCGTAAAGAACAGCTCATCTAGAAGCTAAAATGCGCACGCATCTGCGGCGTTCTGCGTGTAATACCTGAGCATTTGTTCTCCATGAAGTCTGCCAGTGGGATGAGCCAGTCTGGGCTGCTCAGGTAGCCCGCGATGCTCTCCAGCACCCACTCGCTGTCATCGGCCATGATCACTCACATCGCCGCACGCGTTACTCCGCGCCTGTGGAGAGAACTGCGTTAAAAACACAGGCGAGCGCACGAGCCGCGGACACCCCGGATGTGTGCAACATAATCTGCAACCGTAGCAACCGATGCGTCACTGCGGGCGTCACTTCTGCTTCTTCGCCGGGACGCGAGCCGGAGTGCTCGGCTAAGCACCGCCACCTCCTGCGCCGGAGCGAGGCGACAAGCCCCGGGCCCCTTATTCTTCTTCTTTTGTGTTTAATGGCGGTAGGCAAATCAGCTTAAAGTGCATTTCCGTCACCTACTGGGATGGAGTGTGAGGCCTCGATGAACGAAAATATGATATACTATAAAAAAAAAAATCTATAAATTCTTCTAATCAAATCTGTATCTCTCAAATATTTTAGAAGAAAATCATAAACCCTTAACTGTTTCTGTGCATTCTGAAGTATATTCTTAACTGAAATGTCGTTGATTTCCATATCCTCCTGACTACCAGCAATGAGTTTTGTCCTCTGTAGGGGACAGTATATTTTAGTGATTTCTCTGAGACGGTACATGCCACAGTTGTAAGTCTGGATGTCCTGTACAGAGCACATTCAGGGCTTTTCAGAGATACCAAATCATTGGAAGTTTCTCCGTGACCACTCCCTCTCCTTGCTCTTTAAAAACAGCTGACATTCATTTAGTGATCAAATGTAACACCCTTATGGAAATATGATAATATTTTGTAATTATCATTTAAATCTGACTAATTTTCAAATTGTTTGTCATAAATCAACATCTCAGGAAAATGTTATGGGGTTTCAAATCAAAATATGAGCTTCTGTAATGAAACCGGATGTTGATTTCATACATGTCCACTGTAGAGGACACCAGGACTTAAAGCATGTTTATTACACATTTTGGGAGACACAACAAATGAACAGAAAAAAAATTATGTATCAATATTCCTATTAAATATTAGATATTATTATGAAAATCTTGCTAATTATTACTTGCATTATTGCACTTATTTGTTCATTCTATGTTGCCCCCATTAATATGCAAATTAGATACAGTTTATCGATACATTGTGTATAATGGAAAAACTGTTTATGGCCATTTTACACACATTTTGCATAAAGAATTTAAAAAATATATATATCTTTCATAACATAGTTTAGAATCATCTTTATATAAAGTTTGGTATAAAAAATGAAAATTGATTTGTGATTAAAACAAAAATTTATTACTCGCATTATTGCACTTATTTGTTCATTCTATGTTGCCCCCATTAATATGCAAATTAGATACAGTTTATAGATACATTGTGTATAATGGAAAAACTGTTTATGGCCATTTTACACACATTTTGCATAAAGAATTTAAAAAATATATATATCTTTCATAACATAGTTGAGAATCGTCTTTATATAAAGTTTGGTATAAAAAAATGAAAGCTGATTTGTGATTAAAACAAAAATCCCACTGTTTTTGCCTTTTCATGTCTATTCATGTCTTTTTATTTCTTTAAAAACAGGACTTTTTAAAGTCCCGATGTCTTCTACAGAGGACATGGCATAACATATGAATGAAATATCATTTTTCAAAAATGTTATTTTTCACATTTTTCTTATGCTCTAAACAATGTAATGACATGACAAAATACTAAATTCACAAAACTGTTTTTTCCTGGTAGTCAGGAGGATATCAAGCTGCTTTCTTTGTCTATTATAGGCTATGCCTCACAATGTAAAAGCACATGTTCAGCTGTTTCTGTTATTCCACAGTAACTGCAGCTATCTGACTCACTTTTTCCTATTATATGCAATGAATAATTAAGATTAGCGTGTCCTATACGGATCCTGGTTATAACAGTATCTTCTGTTTCCATATACCTTTCTTTCAGTCCCCACTTTCTGTTGAATGCTAAACAGGTGTCTCCCTTTTGACTCTTTATTCCATACAACTTGCCACATACTTCCAACTGCTGTTTTAATAATACCTTTTACTTAATTTCTATGTCAATCTCTTGTTTTTGGCCAGCTTATCCACCTCCTCGTTCCCTTCTATGGGCAGGTATCCATAAAAACTCCACTCTTACTCGGTTTGATTTATTCTATATAAATTCTGTAAAATTTCATAAAGTATATCCTGTCTAGATGCTGATTTCCCACTATTTAAACAGTTCAATACTGAATATGAATCTGAACAAACTACTACACTTATAGGATTGATTTCTTCCACCCACTGCAAAGCCATTAGAATTGCCATAATTTCTGTTGTGAATACAGATACATCGTTAGATAACCTTTTAACTATACTATATATAAAATAGGGAATATATATATATATATATATATATATGTATATATGGCTGCTGCTGTACACCCAGAATCTGGATTTTCTGACCCATCCGTATATATTTGAATACTGTTAAAATAGTTTTGCTTCAAATATTGTTCCACTACTATTTCTTTAGGCATACACCTTTCCTTTTCATTCTCAATCTCTCTTGAGATTGAATACCATTTATTTATTTAACGTAGATACTGATGCCGAACCAGGGGCGTAGCCATCATTTCAGAAGTGAGGGGGACAGAAATGTTATTACAATATAACATTTCTGTAATCTATATAACCTACCAGTCAACAGTTTTTGATCAGTAAGATTTTTAATGTTTTATAAAGAAGTCTCTTATGTTCACCAAGCCTGCATTTATTTGATCCAAAGTACAGCAAAAGCAGTAATGTTGTGAAATATTTTTACTATTTAAAATAACTGCTTTCTATTTGAA
>NW_015544151.1:328738-344991 GCF_001515605.1 Sinocyclocheilus anshuiensis
ATATACTTTATTTATTACCTGGAGATGACTTAACAAACACAAATAAACCATAAATTGTCGCAATCGTATGTTTAATGTCTTCATGTTTCCAAACGTTTCTGTTTTCTGTGAAAACAGCTGTTTTCATACAGGATAGCTGGACGCCTTTGTCCATATTAGGGATCTCCTGGTACGACTTTCTGCGCGAGAGCGCCCTCCGGCTTCGAGTATGAATGAAACATACACTGCATGAGTATTTAGCGCTCCGTGATGTTCATCTCGCCTTATTCTGGGTCCGAATAAAACATCAGATCATGCACAGACTATCCTGTCTCTTTGAATTTAAATCTATATTTATTCACACCGGCTCTTGAAAACCTCTATGCGAACACACTTGCCCGAAAAAGTGCGGGGGACGAATTTACGTGATATTAAAAGTGGGGGGGGGACACGTCCCTGTGCCTAACTATATACTATGCTGCCATAATCAATCATAGGTCTAATCATTGCACAATATATTGTTATCATTGTTTCCTTAATGTACGGTATTTTGTTTGTAATTTACTAATCTTCTTTATATATATGTTCATGATTATCTGTACTCCCTTGATCTTAATGTTCTCCTGAAAGTCTTTGTATATTTGTATTTGTTATAAATCTGTTTTTGAATAAATAATAAAAAACAAAAAAACAAAGTTCGTTTGGTGCTGGAAACAGCTTGTCTACCACTGGTCTGTGGCGCTGTGGAAAGCTCCGCTGGTTAAGTTCTTCTGTTCAGTCCAACAAGCTCAGATGTGAGTAAAGCCAAACACTGGAGAACTGCTTTAGAGGTGAAATTATAGCTGCTAGAGTAGAGTGGGGAAACACCCTTAAGCACTGTGCAATGTGTGTGTTTTCTTTCTGTGAAACAAAAGTTAAATGCGTCCAGAATAGTTATCATAGTTTTAGTGACAAAGACATAAATTATAAACCAAGTATAAAAAATGTCTAGAGTTTTCATGTTTAATGTCAGATTTAAAAAAAAAAAATGAAGGTGGGGTAAAAGGCCCCCAGTCTGACAAAGCAATTTGATTTATACATTCACAGCAAAATCAGAGCTTAAAATGAAAAAGAATATAATCAATAATTATGAATTACAAAAATATTGGAAAATATTGTTAGCTGATGCTAGCTGGCTAGCTAACTAACTACCTGACGCTAACTTGAGGTCATTTTTGAATATAGTCCAAATATTGTTTTCGCTAACATTATGCCACTGCTCAGGTATCCCAAACTTCTGTTTACCCCTAAGTGAAGAACATTTTAAAGTATGAAAATGAATTTTTTACATTAACTTGAGTAATATTTCCTGGTTTATTTCTAACACAAATTCTGACAGAAAATGTATGTTCATTGAAGGTCAGTCATAATGTTAGTTCAGTAGTTAATTCAACTACTAGTGTACCAGCATATTTTAGCATGTGTTGAATCAACATAAATCACTGAATCAGCAAAAAATCAAGATATATGAACATTTGTAGAAAGATTTAGTAAAAACCTGCCTGTAAAAACGAATGATGAAATTAACTTTCAAATACAGTGCTTGATAATGCATAATATTAATTATGCCTCACCATTTTATGCTTAAAAATATCTGGAAGCACATTCAAAATTGTATGAATACAAAAGTGAAATTGAAAACATGTTTCCCCTTATAGTTAAAGGTAAAAAGTGTTTTTTTTTTTTAAGAATATAAAGTCTCAGTGCAACACTTAAGCAGAGACAAACATCTTAAAACAACTCATACAACATTTCCATGTGGCATTAAGATGCATTTGTGTTTACCAGCCGAGATGTTTGTATCTCAGATGCATCTCCTGTGAGCACTTATAATCATGGGAGTGCAGAGTAATGTGCACACGAACAGTCAAACCAGACAAACCATGTTACCTTTCTTCCACGCAATAGGCTAAAGGAGGCGAATGAAACGAATAAAGATGACAGCTAGCACCACTTGTGATTGCATCATGAAAATGCATCTTAATTCCAGGTGAAATCAGGGCCAAACAATATAGCAAAATAGTTATTACCTTACAAAACATGGTTTTGATAGAAAGCCTTGCTTGCTGTATGAACTCAACGTGTTTGGTACAGTTGAAAGGAAACAGCCAACAGACTGATTGATAAGTTTAAGGTTTGCGTGTGATTTTCAAACATGTTTTCAGAGAGAATGGCTTGCCGCAGGCTGCTCTTTGACCGTGTGCATGCTGCACGCTGGGATCTTGTTTGGCTGGAGAGTTTTACTGTAGTGGGAATGCCAGTCTCGTTCAAAGACAGCTTTCATCCGTTCAACCACAGTCGAGTTGTTCTGCTCCACCTGCTGACTGATCACCACACCAACACCGGCGCTGTAGACAAACTCGTTGCCCACCCAGTTTAAATTCCCTGAGAGCCCAGAAACATGGTTTTAGGAGAAGACATGATTCAAACACGTTTTCCCCCTCAATTCACAATATGACTTCAGCAGCTTAATCCATGCGGAGGATGCTCTCACCTATATACACAGATCTGTCTGTCACCATGTATCTGTTGTGATTCATTCCATAGAGATCTCCATTGCTCTGCTTCTGTGGAATGAAGAACTTCTACAAAAAGAAGAACAGAGTACATACTTCGTCAGTGACAGCAGTCCAGCCACAGAAGACATTTATAGCTAATGAAACAAAAGCTGATAATTCAGAATCATCCATGTCACAGACTACTTGTTGAATGTTGTATCTGGACATAAACACAAATGAAAAATGGACTGTAGCAAATCATATTTCTGATACATCTGTTCAAATAAACTGCCACTGACTTGCAGCACTTCTATATCTTGTCTTAAATCAAGTGGTAAGCAGTGATCAGTCCCTCTGATTCATCATCACTTAATTTAATTCTATGCACCAAAAAGATTTATTCCGATTCATTCATTGTCTTTCTCGAAGCCAGTGGCTGTAGCCAATTATTGTAACCCATACTCTGAATTTGTCCTCTGCATTTATTCAATCCAAGTGAACACACACACACACACACACACTCACACTCACACTCACACACACACACTCTCTCACACACACATATATATATATATATATATCACACACACATATATATATATATATATATATATATATATATATATACTGTATATATACGTAGTGCTAGTTAGGATGATTAGCTCAATGGGTTACACTTGTGCCAAATTGGTTGATTATCTGATCATGCTCCTGCCGAACCTTGTTAATAAAACATCATTAATGAACAACAATAAAGAATCAGAAAATGTTAAACTCTATCCAAATATCTTTCCAAGGCTGGCATGTTTTAGGCCAGATTACTCTACGTATGTCAACAAATATTAGTCTGTTTAAAAGACACTTAATATTCAGCAATAATATCAATTTGACTGCACTGACACTGATCAGATGAGAACAAAACTTGCACTGAATTGTGCAGAAAACGGTCTTAAAGTGCCCCTATTATGAATATTTCATGCAGTGTGTAATGTCGCCGTATGCGAATGTATATGGTCTGCACAGTTGTAAAGCTAAAAGTGCACAATAAATAAAGTCATTGTCCCCCAAAAGAAATAATTGACTTTGAACAGCCGAAACGAGTCTACATGTCACGGGGTAACACATTTGCATAATGTCCAGCTAGTTTCTACGTTTTCATTTTCTGTAGAGTGTTCAAAAAACGGAACTATGGCAATGGGTTTATGGTTTCCAACACACGCTGTACATGATAAAATTGTAATTTGATTACATTACTGATTACCGCATTTAAAAAGTAATCAGTTTACTAATTACTTTCAAGTTACTTTACTTTTCAAGTTGGGTTATATCAAAGTGAAACTCATAGTTCTTTCAGTAATTTAATATTGACTGAAAAATGACATAAGTATCAAAACAGCAACTTGAACAATCACTTGCACTTTTTCCTGATAACAGCGAAAAGAACTTAAAATGTTTCGTCATTTTTGATCGTACAGATAAGAGTAATACATAATTTGAAACTGTAAAAGGTCTACCTTTATTTGTATACACTCGCAATATCAACAAAGCATTTTGCTTTTGTTAAAAATGAAAGAAAACAAACAGGGTGCGCTTTCTGCAGTAATATCTATATGCAGTTATATAGAAGTTCTGCGAATATCTTTCTGAAACGCGTCACTAAAATGAACGAAAACTCAGCGAATACTTGACACACAGACATGAGAAATATATGTAAAGCTTGATGTGTCTATTTTTAAATGAAGTAAATCATGTCAAAAACAAATATTATCTGATAAAGTCATCCGTATGAAACCAACGAGGCACAGTCTCTCCTGTCTGAGCTCATCTATAATGTTGTCACACCCATGCACATCACGTTCTATACGATAATCATCCATGTGAGACGTGCGAACATGTAAAATCCCACATCACCTCCGTAAAACAAAGTGTAAGATTTATCAAGTTCATTTAGGATACTTTTTGTTTTTGGAAGAAGACACGCTGTAAGGAATAAGCCTTGTATTTAGAATGCGATGCATCGCGTGGCTTGATTCAGCGGAGGAGATCATTTCTGATGAGTATTTTTTTTTACTTATATTATTTACTTATATTATTGTGACATAAACTTGTACACATTTACTAGTTGAACATTTCCCAAACAATAATGCCAGACTAAAATATGTGAAATCAAGTGCACCATTTTGAAATATGATCATTGCATCTAAATGTTGTACGACTGGTCTGCATTTTAGCTCGCATTCACTGGTGATTTATTAAAGGGCAAACTGACACGCAAAAAATGGTTTTAAAATGCATTTTACTTCACATTTTTTCTTAACACCGCATTTGTAACTTAAGTAACATACTTTTAGTGACATTAGTAACTGTAATCAAATTACATAAGTTTAAAATGTAATGCATTACATTACTGCGTTATCAGGAAAATAATTAGAATGCAGTAATGCTGTACTGTGTAAGGCCCTGATCAGACAGAACACGTTTTTTGCAGTGAGAGGCACCTTTTTAAAATTGTTTCCTATTGGGAGTGAGCGTTTTGCGCACTCTTTATGCACCCTGGGTGCCTCGCGTTTTTGAAAAAGTTGAAAAAAAAGCAAGTGTCCTCAATATCAATACACCTGTTAGCTTGAAAGGTAATTCAAAGCATATTAAGAGGACAATTGTACAAATGGGTTATATCAAAATATGACCACAGTCAGTGTCCACAGCACAATCTAGTTCAGCTATCCTCAACACTGGATGAACAAACTAACCCTCTAAAACAACTGTAAGAAAAATGATGAGGACGATGAAGATCTCGATGAAGATGTTTATTGCAGCATATCAGTGACAAAGTAGGCCTACATGTAGTAGGCTACCTTGGGTTCAACGGAGTCAGAATGAACCACGAACATCCTAAGCTCAAACATTTATTCTTCCCGCTTCATCTTCCCGCATGTAAATGAAGTTTCGTCTTAAATGTAAATTGCGGATAACAATGAAAGTGATAGCCTTCCGTTCCCACGTCTTTGATAGTCTTTCAGTTTTCCATCTCGGTGATAAGACTGCTGTCCACAGTCTCTGAAAATAGTTTGATTTCTTTGTTTCTCTTTTCCATTGTCCATTCATTTCTGTTTGGAAAAGTCCTTCTAGCTGTTGTTGCAGTTTGTGAAGTTCTTTTTCTTCTGGAAGTCCCCTGGCTCCACTGGTTTTGCTGGCCTTCTTGTCCTTCAGATGACCGGATCATCTTTCTCCAGGAGGGTACACATTTCAAACAAACATCTCGATGCTTATACCTGAAATGAGATCAAAAAGAAGAGGTTCCCCCCCCCTTTCCCCCACAAGAATCTTTTCACATTCAAAACCAAAGCTACAGAAATTTAATCACAGAATGCAATTCAATCATTTCTCATTAATTAAATTTAAATATTAATGCCATTAACACATTTCCCAAAAATGATAAAGAATCACCCCCCTTTTGATAGTAAACATATTTTCTAAAATATAATACTATCATAAAACTATTCCTACAATTCACATCAGCATCTGCTTGTGACTGAGCTACAGTCATGTTGTTCATGCAGTGCTGTGTCTGGCAAGGTGTGAATGGCTTCTTCCTTATTTCCTTTCAACAGTGCCAACTGGGTTTCTAAACTGCCTATCTTCTTAAGCAAATCACGATAGCTCATCCTTCTTTTGTGTGAAAAGTGACACTGTCTTGCCTTGTGTCCCAAACTTCCACATGCAACCATTTTCATTTCTTTGATCAAGAACCCTCTCATTTCCAGTCTGTCTTGTTCGCACTGGTGCTATTGGGAATCTCACAGACCAACTGTCTAGCTGTCCCTTCATACAAACATCTAAATGTTTCCATCTCTGTTTCAGACTTTGAAATTTCTTTTCTCAATTTCACTATCTGTTCCTTCCAAATTATCTCTTCAGCCTCGCAATTTCTCAATGACATGACATAGAATTTAGCTTGACAATTTAGCAACTTGTTTTCAGTTTTAATTTCTTCTAATCTTTTCTTAGTTACCTTGTATGAGGCAAAAAGAGCTTGAAGTGCATTAGCAACTTTTCCCTCTTTGTTTTTAGGCATTTTGGGACAATTTTTTTAATTGAGACATAGCCCACTCGTACGGGTCATCTGCCTTCTCTATCCCCTCAAACATTCCTACTGAGCCGTGCTTAGCGATGTATTTAACTATCAACTCTTCCATTTTCACAATCTTATTGAATTGTGTTCAGCAATTCAATAGGCTTCTTTTCCTTCACTGTCTGAACATTATCTAGTTACTTTAAGATACCTGTTAGTCGAATTATTCACAGCTCCGGTGCTTTGGCCGCAAATGAATAAAACAGCCACACTACGTCGTGCTTCTAAACCAATTTTTTCACTTCTCCGGACACGGCCACACTCCGTCGGGCCTTACACTACACTAATTGTACCAAAAATTGACCCTTATGACTGGTTTTGTGGTCCAGGGTCACATATTGGCTCTTCATAAAGGTACTGCAGACGACAAATATGATTCTGCCCTTGTTGGTCACGAATATGAATGGATTTTTTTGTGAATGAACTGGTAATTTATGCCCCGCCTCACTACTGCTTCACTCCTGAATTGACCTTGTGCTTTCTGTGGATGCTCTTCACCCTCACGGATAACTCCTGTTGGCCTAGGGAGGGGGGAGTGTCTTAATTCATTCGTATGTGTGCACGTGTGTTGTGGGAGGGGAGTCGGGGGTAGTGAACACAGTAAAATGCCTTATTTATGTGTGCCGTGTAGATTTGTGTGCTGCTTCCAATATGGAGCACTATTGATGTTAGGGTTATGCCGGTATCAAATTTTCATGTTGCGATTAATTGCTAATGCTTTTATCACGGTATGTGGTATTATCACAATATTGAAATTTTGTAAAAAAAAAAGTGCTGTCATAATACAGTGATACACAAATCTGAATGGCTATTTAAATCATTTAAACACGAGTCAGAAACAGAAAGTAGTGCAGCTGCTTTGTTTACAGGGTTTCCAGGGGAACGGCAGCATTTAAATGAATTATTATTATTATTATTTCTGCAGTTCAGCGCCATCTGCTGTCAGAGAGTGAAAGTGTGCTTTCATCCAGAGCGTCTCTCACATGTTCTGCCATGTGCTTCTCGTCCGCGCTTGTTTACATCAGAGTGCGCACGCGTCTTTCACACAGCATACAGCGGTGTTGTGCATTTTGACCAGTTGATGGGAAAAGTATTCTTAAAATGCATTCAAAATTCTGAATAATTTGTAATATATAATTATTCACGGTATTTAGAAGTGCCCATGATAACAATATCGTGCATATTCATTACCGTGATATATCGCATTACCGAATACCGGCACAAGTCTAATTGATGTATTGAACCTGAAAACTCAATGGGCCTCATTCATGAAACACGAGCAGAACGATTTTTTGTGTAAATCATTCGGAAAGTCGTTCTGACGTAAATTTTCGGATTCGTTGAAAATGTTCGCATTTTGAAGATGTTAGTTGGTATGAAAGAAATTTACACCTGCTCACTACCACGTGTAAATGGTGCATAAAACATTAAAACATTCTGTATTCTTTTAGACAAACTGATGACACTGCATTTTTATGAACTATGTATTAGAATGATATTTAACGAGTTCATTTGCCCTGTCTTTTTTTCGTTTTTTACTCTTTAACTTTGGGTAAAACGCAGAGCTCGTTACTGTCCCTTTTTACACAGCCGTCCAATCACAGTGGAGGAGGGGCGGGACTAACATTACATTGACCAACCATGATCATACTTGTACAACATAACAATGGAGAAGTTAATATTGCTGGTTACTGCATTTTTATATTCAGTAATATTCTTCAAAATAAGATACTCGTAACATGTTACTGCGTGAATATTCCAATTCATAGCAAACAACGCGTCACTCCAGAAAAATGCAGTGCCTCCAAAGCTCTCTCAAGCACCACCAGCTGGTCGTTTTCAGAAGAGCACCAGGCTAATGTCAGCTGGCTAAAAACGCTCTGGTGGACACACGTTAATTTATTCATTTATTGTTAGGCATAGCCTATCAGTCTCTTATGCATTTATGCTATATAACTTACCAAAACCTGAGAATTGAGTCCAAGGATTCCACACCATTCCTAGATACGTAATTTGCGTAGCTGTAATTCATAGGCAGGGAATATGCTAATTGTGAATGAGCGTGCATGCGCGCCCTATTTACGAATGATTGGAACTCATTAACATACACACATTTAACTATCAAATCTGACCTTTACGAAGTATTTGTGAACGGACGTAGTGCATAGACTTCAGTGAGGTTCGATTCAATATCACAAATTCTTATCACATATTCATTGACTCCAGCATCAGCTTGGCTAGCCCTCTCCTACCGTGCGTTGAGCTACAGTATGTTGTTCTATGCACCACCTGGAGGATATTGTGTGAAACACGTCAAATGTATTTAAATTTTAAGAAGAGCACCTGCAGGAGACCGCTTGTCCATTAGATTTACAAGTAGGAAATAGTAAATCATCCAGGTATTGCTTACATACTGTTACATGAAGACAAATGATTCTGATATACTACTCATCACATGCACTGTTTTTCTTAATATTATGGAAGTTTGCTGTTTCGGACACAGCTAGTACTTTTTTTGTTCCTAAATAAATCAGCATTTTTGAATGATTTGTTTGATTCAATAACTCGGTCCTAAAGATAGACACCTACTGGCACAATGACGTAAGCTGCAGATTGAGTCAATGTAAAATCTCATGCACGGATGCACAGACTGACAGTCAGTCTGAAACAAACACGCAAACCAGCAACACAGGCAAGCAGAGAAAAGTCCCAGTGCTGTTGATCTGTCACAACCTGTCAGATTTGAGGATGGCTGTACAATGCTAAACAATGATCACAAGTGAACAATAGTTGAAGAACCTCAGCAACCCTATTACATGTAAATCTTTGGTAATCGTTGATAAATGCACACTCACCACCTCCACTGAGCAGCGGACTGAATCTGTGCACAGTGCTTTGAGAGACCACAGGAAGTTCAGTGTCAGCAGATCAGTCTGCTCCCAACAGCTTATTAACAGGCGTACTTCAATGCTTTTTTTCAGAATCAAGGCTTCTCGGAGCATGTTGTCAATGCGTGACCAGTACCTGTTAAAGGACACAGAGTAAACCAGTGTAATGCACTATACTGCTACTACTATCACTAGTGTTATAAATCTAGTAGCCAAGGTTTGGCTTGTTAGCACGATCCCATTAGAACTGCTGGTAGATGTCATAACTACAGCATCTGATTTATAAAAGCTTCTTCCTTCCTACAAGGACATTTAGCAGGTATTCTGACAAACTTATTTATATATCACAACATTTTTATTTCTTATAGTATGTTTTGCCAGTGGCACATTCTCTTTTGGGGGCTCTTAAATGTGTGTAATGAACACATTTTTCCTGTCCGCTGTCTTTGACATCACGGCTCAGGATAATTACTAGGAAAGGCTTTGAGACTATGTGTTTTTGTGATGTCATTAGTCAATTAATGAGAGTTAGAGTGACATGACATTTACTGTTCAGATGACTGGATTTAAAAATAGTTGTGTCCCAAGTTCCCATGAGCCACTTTCAGATTAGCATGGTCCAGGTAAGCCTATTGCTTGAAGCTGGTGCAAATATCTTAGACATTTATTCTGATAGATTACATTTCTTTGCAAGCATCATTCGAATCACAAGTAATATCTATCATTTTAATTTTAGATATTTTGGTCATGTAACAGGACTCACTTGGGTTGGCTGCGGTTGAGCATTGGTAGATAGTTGGTTATGGAGATGTAGATAAATGTCTCAGCCTCTTGAATGACTCTGTTAATGGCCTCGAGGTCTTTCGTCCATTTTTTTGGGCAGAAAACATCTGGAGAACTCTAGCACAACAAACGATAAAAAACTGAATTATTTAACAACATGTGTGTCCAATGTAGTCAGCTTTATCAGTCCTATGAAATAATACTTGCAGTATATTTGCATACAGTGACGTCAGAAAAGTCTCTAAAATCCACATGAAAACTATGATCAACACTGGTCAGTTTCACTGCTGCTGAAGCTTAAGGTTATAAAACCACCACCAAACATAGACAAATCAAATGAAGGATAATTTCCGTGCACCAGGAATTGTTTCTGCTTCTACTAGACTTCAGTTAGATGGAAAATCAAAACACTTCTAACTCAACTCACTGAATAGTATGCTTTTGCTTCAGTGTCATTCAGATGTAGTTGAAGGTTGTTGTCTCTGTTATACAGAGCGTTCAGTTTCTTGGACCATATTGATGGCAAAAAATCTTTATACTGCAGTTGCCAGTAGAGGCTGAATATCTTGTGCAGGTCCAACACCAGACAGCTGCAGTTATAAATAATGATGCCCAACTCCTTCATCTGTGAAAATAACACATCACCTCACTCACCAGACCAATTAAATATTACTAAACAGAACGAAGAACATGCCATATCACATAACTCCAACATATAGATTAATAATCAAATTAACTAAATGGAATTAGTAAAGCAAAAAAAACACCTTTTTTAAAAGAATTTGCATTTAAGAGTAGTGTTGTTCTTTACCGTAGACAGTGACCTCCAATCCATGCCAGCACTTCCTATGTACATGTGCTTCCTGTCCACCACCCAGAAGGAGGAGTTGAGCTGACCTTTAATGAGGGCTTTCATGTTCAGGTAATGCACTTCTGCACCTGGAGGATAAACGAACAAAACATTTCAAAACAGAAATTATGAATCACTGGTTGTCAAATTGTTCACACCAAGTGCCATCAACAGGAAACGTTACCCAGTATAAGCTACTTTGGTGGGATTCCAAAACACAAGAACTCATAGTGCTAATACAAAGACCCTTTGAACTGTTTTGGCATGATTTCACTTTCTCCTGATTTCTTGAGTCCTGCAAGATTCCAGCGGTCTTCCTGACTTTCTACTCCTCCAGATACCCCACTCTTGCCCTCTCCTATGTCTCATCTTGAGTCCCTGGGGTTTATTCCTAAGATTCCAACTCATCCCAATTTAGATGGTTTTATTTGTCTCAAGTTTTTTATGAAGTCTGTAAAGCCACCAGTATTTCCCCACAAAACCCCCAGTATTCCCTCTCTGTCTCTTTCTCCTCTCAGCCATAATTAGCTATACCAAGTCACTTCTCCCACTTTTCACTACTTCTCCCAAACCTTCAGTAGTCCTGGTTTCCCTGCTTTATCTCCTACCATTGCTCTCTAGTCTTCTGCTCCTGAGTGTCCAGTGGTCCTTCTTAATTTTTCGGGAATCCTTCCAAAGCCTGTTGTCTTCAGCTATCTAAAGTATCTGAGCAGATGAGGGCCAGGGAGATCTAAGAAGTAGGAAAAAGCTCAAGGAGGGAACTTGAGGTAGATGTGGATAAATCAGGGAGTGAACCTAAAAAGAGTAGGTATACGCTGTTCCCCCACATTGGGGAAGTCTTTTTTTTATTGCTCTTAAAATTTCTTGCAGGTTTGATTGCAGGTTTACCTGGGTCACTGGTTAGAGGAGGGGAGTCCAATCCTGTTCCTGGAGATCTTCCTGTATACTTCAGGTTCATCTATCAAGTGCTACTGAAAAGATGAGTTAGCTGGTTCAGGTGTGTTTCATCAGGGTTGGAGCTAAACTTTGCAGGACTGTAGATCTCCAGGAACAGGACTGGGCACCTTTGTATTAAGAGTGTTCTCCACAAATCATGGAGTAACCTGTTTTAAAGTTAGCAAATTCCTGTGTCTTTGCATCTTCACACTTGGTCCAAACACAAAGAATTTTACAAGATGGTTTTGTTAGACAGTGGATGCTAAATAATATCATATACTTACCACTCTGAGTGAGTGCCTTGAGCTCTGAGGAATTAGTTAGTCCACTGACCACCTTCAAACTGACTGACCTAGACTGCAGACTCATCAACTGATGGAGTAAGATCTGACCCTGAGGATGACAGAAGAAACAGTCACATTTAAATGCAGTCATATTGGGACGAATCTAGCTCTCTGTAAAAGAAACTCGCATAGACGTAATCAGCAGAGGTGTTGACACTGCAGTATGTTGGGTGTTACCTGTTTGGCCTGGGGAGGTTTTGACTCATACTCAGTAGAGTTCAGTGCCCACCATGGTGACACGATCTCAACAGATCGATGTGCTTGATCCAAAAGCTCATGGAGACCAGCGGCCAGTGAAACTGTGTCCTTATATGGAATGGACAGATCTTCTGGAATATTCTCAACAAGCACAACACTGTGAACACAAGATAATCTATATTCAAGTGCAGGCAGGATTCACTGAGAATGGATATTACAAGGGTAATGATTTCCAATGATTTGCATAGGGTTATTACTGACCAATAATATTGTTTCCAGGTCCAAACCGCTACTCAGTTTCAAGTGAGAACACTCAACAGCCATTTATGAGCACTATTCATTTATATCACACCATTAATCTAAGCTTTTTAAAACTCACAGTGTATACTACAGTCTCTGGCCTTATGACGTCCTGGACACCAATATTTTAAAGATTCAGAAAATATGAATCACTGTGTGGCCAATTGAGAGTTTGGTTAGGATGATGATTTTTCAGTACTACTAAAGCTTACTGTGAGTATATATTAGCATTTTTAATTGTTTGCTACATTGCTTTTGGGATCTGAAGGAGCATGTGAACCTGGAAACAGTGACACGTGATGTCTGTCAGACTTTTGGACTACTTTGTAGTTCTTCCTGTGTTTTCTTTTATGGTCTTTTTCCTGTTCTTGTTTAGTTTGATTACTGTATGATTCCATGCACCTGTGTTCCCCTGATTGCCCTGTGTTCACAAACCCCAGTCTGTTCCGTTTGGTTTTGTCGGGTCTACTCGTTGTGAACGTCTTCCTTGTGCTCTGTGTCTCCCTGTTGGATTATTAAAGACTCTCATTTTGTGAAATCTCCATGTCTTCTCGTTCCTCCCGTAAGCGAATTGTAACAGAAGACCCGACCAATACAGTTACCTCCGTGTGTCTACCCTCCGTTTTTGTTTCCGTTTTTTTCTCTCAGTGTTTTTGTTTCCATTGTGTTTCCCCTTATGAATCCCTTCACCCAGGAATTCCTCCTCCTCCTGCTGGAGCAGGGGGACAGATCTCTCGAGGACCATACGAGACTGTTCCGGCTGTTAGCTAGCACCATCAGCTACCCAGACGACGCGCCGTCGTCCGAAGATGGTCCTTGAGAGGATTTCGCTGCATTTGTGGAATGGATTCCGGCAAGAAACGGATCGCCTCTCACCATCTCTCCCAAGGATGATCTCACCAGATCCACTCCTGACCTAGAGCCCAGCCCACCATCTCCCCGCGGTGCGGAGCATCAGCCCGAGCCCACCGAAGACGGAGAGCCCATTACCGCTGCGATCAACGAGCCAGCGCAATGCCGAGCGACTGAGTGGAGGATCGCCTCGGATGTGGAGCCCGGCCCGTCAGACCAGGTGCGAGAGCCGGCGAGGGGCTCCCGTTTCCCAGTCCAGCCAGGAGTGGGCTATGATCCCCGAGGGCAGCCCTGAGAGCCCGGAGACTCACGAATATATTCCCACCCATCCCTCCCTCTGTTGTATCTACGGTGCGAGGACGCACCTTCCGGGAAGGGGCGAAATGTCAGCCTTTTGGACCCATTTCGCCTCTGTAGTTCTTCCTGTGTTTCCTTTTATGGTATTTTTCCTGTTCTTGTTTAGTTTGATTACTTTATGATTCCATGCACCTGTGTTCCCCTGATCATGTTAATCATGTCTTAATTAAAATCTGATTTGAATCCAATTTAAAACAATGGTTACATCAAACAATTTTCAAAATACATTTTGTTTCCAAAAATACTACAGAAGTAAAGTACAGATTCCCCTCCATAATAAAAATAACATTATATAAAACTCATAATCCTGTCTTTCTGACCCATAAGCTTTAAGAAATTTATATTACACAATCATTTTCTCAACTTAAGAAAGATTACAGACAGTAGATGCTAATGCAAACAGAATTCACAGGAGGGTTGTGGTAGTCTAGTGGTTAAGAATGTTGGCTGTTAAAGGTCCCAAATAAATAAATAAGATTTACTGAGGTCCCAGTTGTGCATTACCACCATCACATGAACTCCAACACTTAAAGCATCCTTGGTGGCTCCAGAGGGATTTCACTTGTACTGAAAGTGGCCTCAGATGAGAAGTGCCTGCTAATGTTTTTTTCTACTGCTAAAGCATGTAGATTTGATCATAGTTCCTATCCTGTTACAGTGCCTGTATATTGAGTCTGTGTAATAGAATATCTTAAAAGGACACATTACCCGCACTCTGTCCAACACTTAAATAGCTCCAAATCAATACTCTCTCTAAATCATATCTTTACAAACACTTATAATTAAGACCATACAAGTTAACCATTAAAAAAAAGACACACCTTTCTTATAAGATTTTATTTGATAATTGGTGCTTTCAATGATAAACCAGAGGAGAAACTGCTTCCCTCATGGCTATGTTTGTTTAGAGTTTAAAAACAAAACAATAGAAAGGAAAAATATCAGTCTTACGACAATGTATTCAGTATTGAACTTTACATAAAAAATACCTAAAAATTACATTTAAAAATGCATCACAAAAAAGAGGGCATTAGCTCATCTGATAGCCTGTCCCCTAATGTGTTATGTAATTAGTAAACATGATTCCAACACATTTTTCAAAATGTCTTCTCATTAAAGCTTTGTCATCTATGTGATGAAGTGCCAGTGACTCTATGAAAATGCTTTGCAGGAATTATGCAGATATTTAACACCACTAAATTGACATATATTAATTTAACAGACAGTTTAATCCAAAGTAACTCACAAATGAGCCAACAATGAAATTTAGCAATGCAATTTAGGAGCCAACAATATTAGCAGTTCGCAGAAGAGAGTAGAGTAGAGCAGAAGGGAAAGTGAAGAAAAAGTGTATGCACGTTGATTTATTAGGCTATTTAAAGTCAAAATTCCAGGCATGCAGGCCACCCTGAACACTAATGTTTGCAGCTGCAGAAGAATGATGTGAATTTGCTGACCACAGAGTCACTGCATTGCGTTGTGATGACACAGAGAAAAAACGATGGGTGAGAAAGTGCAAAACCTTTGCAGATGATAGCTTGGACAGCACGGCAGGACCTTGAAGAACTGTGGCATTTACAAGGAGCTGACCAACTTGTTCTGGGTACTATTCATGGTCAAAGACACAGCACACTGTTTGAAGGCGCCATTATCTGCTTCGCCAGCAGACCTAGACCATCATAGTGATCCATATGAGCTCAAAGGTATTGTGGAGAATCTTAGTCTTCAGTTTCTCTTTTCTGAGGTTTATGTAGAACTGTGCATCATGCTAAATTGCAAGGGGGGAATCATTCATTTTCTAAGATTAGATGTATT
This sequence comes from Sinocyclocheilus anshuiensis, assembly GCF_001515605.1. NCBI lineage: Eukaryota > Metazoa > Chordata > Actinopteri > Cypriniformes > Cyprinidae > Sinocyclocheilus > Sinocyclocheilus anshuiensis. The sequence continues at coordinate 344,710 of NW_015544151.1, forward strand.
AAAAGTGAACTTAAAACAAAATGACACCGATGCATCTTGATTACCTGTCCTTGTTGACAATATAATCAAAATTGAAAAGAATGCTGGACTTCTATTACACTGTGCATGATGCTGCTAAATATATATACATATATATACATATATATACATATATATACATATATATACATATATATACATATATATATACATATATCTCATAGAAGTGAGTATACCCCTCACATTTTTGTAAATAACGTATTATATCTTTTCATGTGACAACACTGAAGAAATGACACTTTG
>NW_015544152.1:0-364 GCF_001515605.1 Sinocyclocheilus anshuiensis
CTAATACTAAGAGTAAATATGGTTCGAATAGCCTATATTTTTGTAGGCTATAAATAAGTGGCTATGTTACAGCTCCCCTTTGAAGCTCTTGTGTTTTTCTCCTTTTCCATCTCTCCAATCCTATTCTGCACACAGGTGATTGGAGATGAATTGTGTTCCCATTTTTGTTGCAGTTTGCTGATTTTTGTAAAATAGCTTCTGTTTTTGCTTGTCAGATAAAAGAGTGGTTTCAGTGCAGTGAGTGCTGCTGCAGAGTTAGTGCATCAGATAAAACAAAGAAGAGCTGCTGTGCTGTAGCGTAAAATTTTCGGCATGTCTAGAACAATTCTTACAAGTATAACACGACGTAGCTGGGCGCCGCCGG
>NW_015544152.1:575-7573 GCF_001515605.1 Sinocyclocheilus anshuiensis
GCGACCGCCTGAAACGCTTTTTTTTTCACCTCCATGCCCAAACGTCTTTGTTTGGGCTTCCGAAAGTGGATGATGTCAGGAAACAGTGGTTGCAATTTATTTTTTAACTCTGTTCCTGAGCATTATAACCCCAATTTGCTATTGTGTGCTGCACATTTTACTGAGGACAGCTTCCACAACATGAGGGAGTACAGTGCCGGATTCACCAAAAGCTTTTGTTGAATGACGGAGCAAGGGGCGTGGCAGTACTGAAACACCGTCTAAGCTGTTCGACAACCACAATGCACTGGGACAGCTAACCAATCACAACACATTTTGTTTTTCGGAAGGCGGACCTTCATCAAAGCAGGAACTAATCGAGCCGTTTGTGCCAGGCTGGGGAGAAAGGTTTTGTAATAATGTAAATTATGTGAAAAATTCGTTTATTTGAACCACCAAGCATGAGAGTATGTTCTAGTACACCCCCAACACAAAATCAAGACTTTGTAAAAGAGCATAATAGGACCCCTTAAATTCTTAATCACCATTATAAAAGATGGCCATAATACCAAGTATTGGAAGAATACTAAAATCCAACAGTAAAAAAAAAAAAAAAAAACCCCTTTTCCCCTTAAATTCTTAATCACCATTATAAAAGATGGCCATAATACCAAGTATTGGAAGAATACTAAAATCCAACAGTAAAAAAAAAAAAAAAAAACCTCTTGCTTTTGTATTTGTAGGAAATAAAGATGACCAAATAAATTATCCATAATTTGTGTTTATGTAACAGCTTTGGTGGTGGTTACAGCATATATCTCGGACTACACTTCCATATGGCATCCTTCCATTCCATATCGGTTTTTATTTTCGGAAGGTGCGATGATGGGAATATGCGTGTATATGCTTCCATACTACACTGGAAATTCTAAAGGAAATTCTAATTATTGGGATACTTCCAGAGGTCGCCACAAGATGTTATCAGGTGAACGTCATCGAGGCACTCCTTCGTTACCGCTCTGCATACAGCGGCCTTGCTAATGTGTTCTGCACCCCCGATATAGAAAACTACCAAATAAATATGCATGTGGATATGACCAAAAAAAAAAAAAAGTACAAATTAATACAGCCTCCTCATCTACATGTGGCGGGGGTACGAGCGCATAAAGGGATTTTTGTGTTACGTACAATGAGAATTGAACAAGATAGTCTCACTCCGACTACGCCACTATGGGAATTTCACCCAAAGAATTCGAATAAACCACCTACAAAGGCATACACAGGTTTGTATCACCAATTAGAGTCAGAGACATGAGTAACAATACAAATATGAACTCTTTATTGACAAATCTTGAATAAAAACAGTGTTAAAATACTGAAACACTTCCAGCCCAACGGGCCACCAAGTTTTAAAACAAGTCGAGGACCAGGGACTAGAGCTTACCAGTAGAGGCGGATAATCAGACCACACCACCCACAGGTGAATCACTGCACTTCACTGTGTGTACACACACACACACACACACACAAACACAGACAAATATTAAGACAAGTCACAACACACAGTGAGGTGGTCACTGCACACTGTGAGGAAGATGCCACCACCTAAAATAAAGTCAGTCCTCTGCCCCTGGTGCTCAGGCCCTGCCAAGACAAAGAAGATACACATCAATTAAACTGTCACTTTGGGAGCTGGGTTGGTTTATGAGCTCAATCAGCCAGTCCAAAAAATTAATAAAAATAAAAAAAAATTTGCAACCAATGAATCACAAATAAATAATTGCTTGAAACAAAACCACAATTCAAGCAAAATACAAATATATAAGTATATAAAAGAAAATCAATAATGGGAGACAAAATACAAACTTTATAAACTAACTACATAAAATCACAAACAAATCTAATGCACCTGGAGAGAGCAAGTAAAAACAAGCTAGAAAGGGAAAAAAAAAAAAAAAGATATATATATAATTGAAAACAAAATAATTCAAACTTCAGAAACAAAAATATAATACAACTGAAAAGAGCAAAGAAAAACAATATAAACAGCCAAAGAAGGAAAAAAAAAAAATAAAAATTAAATTTGGAAACAGGACAGCACTGCAGCCGTAACGAATGCGGAGCACCCCGACTGAAATGCAGTTACAGGCCATCACCAAACCTACAAACAAAGCGAGACTGTTACTCTGCTAGATTTATTCTCTCCCATCCTAATGTATACAGTGGGTACGGAAAGTATTCAGACCCAAGGCCAGTGCAGAAAACAGTGATCCAACAACTGCGTCAGGTTCTCACAGCTGAGAAAGGGAGCGTGTTAGCGACGTTCTCAATTCAAACAGTGTTTCTAGAATGTGTGCATCACATTACTAAAACAGTTAATTAGAAATTAACAAAGCATCCTCCCTACCTTCTCCAGTATCTATACCCGGTTTGTATGAACAGTAATAAACGACACGGCAGTAGAACTCGTAGAGTCACGACAGAAGCACTCTCCAAACAAATTGGTGTCTCTAAAACATACGTTAGACAAAGAATGCACCTCTCATAACCAAACACATGCCATAAACTACAAAACAACTATCAGCACGTTCTCCTTACCGTATCCAGTACTCTCATCCGATTCCGGGAAGTGACAGAAGCGTGTTAACGACACAGCAGTTCACCAAGTGACGCATCCCAGGTAGCGCATATGTCCCCATTTTTATAGCCCAGGGAATCTGGCAATAGGCCAAAACAGCAGACAACAATGATGCAACAACAAAAAAACACCCCTCCTGCCACAATCAGTATAAAAGGACATGCCATTTTTGTCAGTTTGACGGTGTCTGGTGTTTGACAGGGGGAGGTGGGGGAAACAAAAAAATATCTTAAGATGATTTTTCTTACCCCATGGCGGATAATTTTACTTGTTTTAAGTAAAATGCACTTGTTTTCCCCCAGGAAACAAGAATAAACATCTTAGGCTATATAATTTTTCTTATATAGAAAATGCATCATGATTTAAGAATTTTTAGATATTTGTACTTGAAATAAGACAGAAATACTCCGTAAGAAAAGCATTTTTGCAGCGTGAATGAATGAATGAGGTAGCCTATTTAAACATTGCTTACACTTTAAAAAGGGGGAGGTGACCGTAAGAAACTCTGGGTTTACCAAAGAAAACCTGCTCCCGACCAGGTTAGGTTCATAGAGTAAGTTACCACAGTAACTGACTCTGAGTATAAGTTACCTCTCTTTCAGAAACGGGCTTGACTTACCCTGCTTTCTCAGGTTTGACAAACCTCCATTCTGAAATGGAAAACCCAGAGTTTCCATCATTTCAGGGTTAACATACTCAGAGTTTTCACTTAACCTCCTTTCTCTGGTGCTAAATGTGCTAAAACGGCACTACACTGTATTTAAATTGCCATTTATTTCTCCTTTCTATGCAAATTAGGCTAATTATAGATGTGCTTTATTTGTAAAATAATACAATCAACACAACAAGGGAAACGGTGCAAAAAGAAAACAAAGTCCAAATTAACAGAATCCTTGACAGTAAGAGCTATCACTATAGTGCACTTCTGTTTTATGCTGCACAGTACACATATAAAAAAAACTGCCATTAAAAGCAAGCAAAAAATAAATAGCTGGGTATGTATAGCCTTCTTAAGACTCATATCCAAATCATCCTGCATCAGTTAACTGTGTTGCATCCTACTAAAAGTAGCCAAACTCTATTAGGCCATATTTACAATTTCAAACTTCCATTTCAATTAGCCAGTGTCAAGTGCAACATCCAAATCAGAAGTGGCCCTCATCTGTTTTATAATATATGGGGCATATTTGCCATGTCAAATGTGGGAAAAGTTAGGCTTACACACTGATTAGCCAATACTGTGCCGTATATTTTCCAAAAGTTGCCCAAATTGTTATTAATTATTTTGACAATATTTGTCATGTGGCATCATATGCGGGCCACTTTAGGCTCACAGCCACATTCGCCAGTGCTTACCATGCCATACCTTTGCCAAAACTGGCCCAGATACGGTTTAGGATAACTGTGACACATTTGTGGCATCATATGTGGGCCACTTTAAGCTCACAGCCACATTAGCCAGCGCTTACGTGCCATATCTTTGCCGAAACTGGCCCAGATACAGTTTAGAATAACTGGGTCACATTTGTGGCATCATGTGCGGGCCACTTTAGGCTCACAGCCACATTAGCCAATGTTCACTGTGCCATATCTTTGCCAAAACTGGCCCAGGTATATTAAAACGTATCTGCTGAAACATCACATTTGGCTTACTTCCTGATTAGCCTTTGCTGATTGTGCCACATTTTTGCCAAAGGTGGACCACATTTGGTTGGTACTATTTGGGCCATATTCACTATTTACCACATGGGCCACTTTTGGGTAATATTCAGATTACACATTGCCGTTAACACCACAACTTTGCCTACTTCAGGCTTACATCCATTTTGTACGGGCCATAAGAAAGCCCAGCAGTGCCGTATCATTGCCTTAAGTGGCCCACATCCGCATGCTATCTGGGGATTGACTGTTGATTCTGCAGTCCTGCCCCAGTTAATGAACGTACTGCTTAACTTTTAAATAGTTTGGTTGTGTTTGCTGCAAGCAATGAAAATCTTCAGAAAAGTCAGCATCTTAAGATAAGTGAAAGTGACGTGACATGTGGCCAAGTATGGTTACCCATACTAGGAATTAGTGCTCTGCATTTATCCCATCCTAAGTGCACACACACAGCAGTGAACACACACCGTGAACACACACCCGGAGCAGTGGGCAGCCATTTATGGAGCAGTAGGGGGTTCGGTGCCTTGCTCAAGGGCACCTCAGTCATGGTATTGAAGGTGGAAGAGAGCATTCACTGTACATTCACTCTCCGCACATACAACTGCCGGACCTGAGATTTGAACTCGCAACCTTTGGGTTACGAGTCCGACTCTCTAACCATTAGGCCACGACTTCCCAGTTAAGTGAATGGTTTCATTATTCATATGTAACATATTGTGCGGTCTGCATTTATCATTTTCTAGATGAAGCAACATTACATGATGTTTATTGTAAGGAGTGAATGACAAAGCAAATAAGCAAAGGCAACATGAGAATATGCATTGTGTCAATAACAGCAGTAACAGTAGCAACAGGAAGACAACTTTACTGCGAGGATATAGTCATATTCCAGGTTTCTTCATGGTGGTGCGGGTCATCTTGGTAACGTGAATTTTAAATCCATATATGCATGTGGCGAGGTGTCATGCATGAGTAGTAAAGAGCGAGTACATGTGCCATGCATTAAGAAATAAATCTTATCATTTATCATCAAATGGGGCACATACACTATGCTTAATGAGTCCCTAACATGTTTGTTTTTTTTGTCAGTAATTAGTTAACAAGCTTATTGTAAGCAATTAAAAATATACAATATGCATTACAAATTATATCATTTATTATTGTTGCTGTAATGTTCTGGAATACACATTATAAATACTTGTTCCCCTTCTAGGGAACTCAGCGCTGCGCCCCCTAGGGGGCACTATGGGGAATGCAGCCTGCATGACCGGTGTCTGAAGCACGTGTGAAACAACACCAATCTATTGGCCCACCTGGCCCATGACGTCATCGGCAGGATGCCCGGAAGTATAAAAGGGCACCTGCTGAATACGTCATCCTCTTTGCTGTCTTCAGGAGCCATCTGTTTGAAGTGCGTGTGAGAGATCAAGGCAGGTGGCCGGTGTGAGAAGTGTGTGCCTCCGTTCCAGAGGTTTCTGGCACTTGAGGACGCGCAAGATCTATCTGTCATCTGCTTTGGTCGGGAGCTTGCGCGTTCAGTGATCGAGGGCTCTGAACGCGCTCATTGTGAGTGTTATCCAATGAGAAGCTCCATTCGCATTTGTCCCTCTTCTCGAGAGATGAGTGACAAAAGTTTGCGTCTCGCAGTCCGTGTCCCGCTGTTGCCGAGGCACGGCGAATGCTCTGATCGCGGGATTCGCGGAGTTGAGATCCCGTGGATAGCGCTAGAGTCGAGCACTGCCTTAGGGAGTGTGTGCCTCCGTGTTTGGATTCTAACACTCGAGGGCATTTTCTGCTTTTGCGTTTGTCTCGACGAAGAGCACGCGCGTTCAGAGTTACGCGCTCATTTTGATGAGTCACGATGTCTAGGATCCGTTCGCGTTTGTTCCTGTTCCCGAGGGATACGGAACAGAGCGTTTGTGTCTGGCACAATTTATCTCAACTCGTGGTCATCGCTTTGATCTGTGGCATCTGCACTCCCTCTCTATACGGGTTGTCAGATGCTGCAGATATTGTTGGGTTGTTATGGTGATGAAGTGTGAGCACGGAGTCGTTTCAGCCCTGATCCTGCAAGATCGTGGGCGGAGCTATATTCAGCTCGGCTGTGCCTCTCTAATATGCATGTTATTGTGTGTGGAGTGCCTCGCTGGGCATGAATATATTTAAATATTCTGTGGGGAGAGGCTTGCAAGTTTTCTCTCCCAGGGTTTTCAGCACCTAGAGTGCTTATGGGGAATATATTTTTGCTCTGGAATATGGCGAGTCTGAGGGCAGCTATATTATAGCCTAGATTTGAATAACTGGGTTGGGTTCCCCTTGGCACAAGTTCTCGAGTAAGTGCTGAAGTCTTTGTTTAGGAATCTGCTATTCGAGGATAGCTGTGTTCCAGCGCGGAGACCGCTTCCCTTTTAGGGTTTTTAGATTGTGGTCTCTGTGAGCCCATTGCCTGGACTGCGCTGTCTCCCCTTCGGGGTTTTAAATAGATGGCCCGCTTCCGTGGCCTGGGTAATCTTCAGCCTTATCTGAGAGAACTGCTATTCGAGGATAGCTGTGTCCAGCCCTCTAGTGCTATGGCTACTGCTTACATCAGGCTGGATCTCGGACTATGATGTTTGTGTTCGCTCTTTAGCGAATCATTTACTGATGGTCTGGGTCTCCCTCTTGTGAGATCTTAGTCAATAGCACGGTGCTTTGCTAGCCTACTGTGGGACTGACACGG
>NW_015544152.1:22170-36015 GCF_001515605.1 Sinocyclocheilus anshuiensis
GCGCGGCCTGGTTCCGCCATTGCCGCGGCACAGTTATTTCAACTCGCGGTCATTGCTTTGATCTACGACATCCGCACACCCTGTCTATACGGTTGTCAGATGCCACGGATATTTGTTGGGTTGTTATGACGATGAAGTGTGAGCACAGAGTCGTTTCAGCCCTGATCCTGCGAGATCGTGGGTGGAGCTATATTTAGCTCGGCCATGCCTCTCTAATATGCATGTTAATGTGTGTGGAGAGCCTCGCTGGGTGTGAATATATTTAAATATCCTGTGGAGAGAGGCTTGCGAGTTTTCTCTCCCAGGGTTTTCAGCACCTAGAGTGGTTATGGGGAATATCTTTTTGCACTGGAATATGGCGGTCTGAGGGCAGCTATATTCTAGTCTAGATTTTAATAACTGGTTGGGTTCCCCTTGGCACAAGTTCTCGAGTAAGTGCTGAAGTCTTTGTTTAGGAATCTGCTATTCGAGGATAGCTGTGTTCCAGCGCGGAGACCGCTTCCCTTTTTGGGGTTTTGTAGATTGTGGTCTCTGTGAGCCCCTTGCCTGGACTGGGCTGTCTCCCCTTTGGGGTTTTAAATAGATGGCCCATTTCCGTGGCCTGGGAAATCTTCAGCCTTATCTGGGAGAACTGCTATTCGAGAATAGCTGTGTCCAGCCCTCTAGTGCTATGGCTACTGCTTACATCAGGCTTGATCTTGGACTATGATGTTTGTGTTCCCTCTTTAGTGAATCATTTACTAGCCTACTGTGGGACTGACACGGATTGGGGACCTCCTTGATATAACTTTCTGAGGGTGGTTGTATTCCAGCCATTGTTCTTGGCAGAAGGGGCTTATTTGAATACAGCTATCTGTCGCTAGCTGTGCTCTACTGCAATTGCAGTGAACCCTCTCATGGAGTGGGCCCCTTTTCCTAGAGCCTCACTATCTGAGGATAGTTATGTGCTAGCTCAGTGATCGCTCCCCTGCTTAGGGTTTTAAGTAGCGGTCTCTTGAGCCCTTACCTAGACAGTGCTGTCTCCCCTCTTTGGGTCGTAAGTAGACAGCCCACTCTTTCTGGTCTGGTTAGTTTCAGTCGGTCCCCCTTTTTGGTAGTCCTTCCTAGGTACATAGCTATCTGAGGATATCTGTGTGCTAGCTTAGTGACTGCTCCCCTTTTTAGGGTCTTTAAGTAGCGGTCTCTTTGAGCCCTTGCCTAGACAGTGCTATCTCCCCTGCTAGGGTAGTAAGTAGATAGCCCACTCTATGTGGTCTGGGCAGCTCTGTAGAAAGACTATCTGGGCTCTAACGCGGATTTGGGACCACCTTAGTATAGCCATCTGAGGGAGGTTATATTCCAGCCATTGGTATAGCAGGTTGGGCTTACCTGAATACAGCTATCTGTGGCTAGCTGTGTTCCATTATGGTTGAGGTGAGTCCTCCTATGGAGTGGTCCCTTTTTCCTAGAGCCTAGCTATCTGAGGATAGCTATGTGCTAGCTCAGTGATCGCTCCCCTGCTTAGGGTTTTAAGTAGTGGTCTTTTGAGCCTTACCTAGACAGTGCTGTCTCCCCTCTTTGGGTTGTAAGTAGACAGCCCACTCTTTGTGGTCTGGGTAGTTTTAGTCGAGCCCCCCTTCTGGTAGCCCTTCCTAGGTACATAGCTATTTGAGGATATCTGTGTGCTAGCTCAGAGCCTGCTCTCCTTCCTAGGGTCTTTAAGTAGTGGTCTCCTTGAGCCCTCGCCTAGACAGTGCTATCTGGTTACATTCCGGCCACTGTGATGGCAGGACGGGCTTACCTGATCTATCTACCTATCTGAGGCTAGCTGTGCTCTACTGCAGTTGCGGTGACCCTCTCATGAAAGTGTTCCCCTTTTCCTAGAGCCTAGCTATCTGAGGATAGCTATGTGCTAGCTCAGTGATCGCTCCCCTGCTTGGGGTTTTTAAGTAGCGGTATTTTGGGCCTTACCTAGACAGTGCTGTCTCCCCTCTTTGGGTTGTAAGTAGACAGCCCACTATTTGTGGTCTGGGTAGTTTCAGTCGGTCCCCCCCTTTTTTTTTTTGGTAGTCCTTCCTAAGTACATAGCTAGTTTCGCATTCACAATGAAACACAGCGTCACACACTGTGGGCTAGAGTGAGCGGAGGCCGGAGGCCTAGAGTGAGCAGAGACCGGCGGCTAGAGTTTGAGTGAGCGGCGGCGGGCGGGCTTGCGGCAACCACATGTGACGACCCCGGGCTGGACTCCGCAGGATATCGTCCTCTTTTGGAAGGGCAAACAAAGTAGTTTCGCTTTCACAATGAAACACACAGCGTCGCCTAGACAGTGCTATCTCCCCTGCTAGGGAAGTAAGTAGATAGCCCCCTCTATGTGGTCTGGACAGCCTTATAGGAGGATTTACCTGGTTATTCTGGTCCGCTAGCCTACATAAGACCTTAGGGACATAGCTATCTGAGGGTAGCTGTGTTCTAGCTCAGCAGTTACTCTCTTTACCTGGGATTTAAAGGGGTCATATGATGTTGCTAAAAAGAACATTATTTGGTGTATTTGGTGTAATGAAATGTGTTTATGCGGAAGTAGCATTTTTTGACCTCCTTTAGAGGCTTTCTAGTTGGCCGCCTCAGTGGTCTTGTTTATCCAGGCTAGTTCTGCTCACATAGCATAGCTATCTATGAGGATTGCTGTGCTCTTTACTTGGATGGGATGTTCCCCTAATCTATTCGGGTTCCCCCGTTTCTGAAAAGTTGCGTGAGAGGCCCGTGGCATCAGTGGCATGGCCCCTTTCTGAGGAAAGGCTTTGTTTATGTCTGTCATTTCCTTGGTGCTCTCCCACCAGGGGCCCGTTCTTCGTTCGTCGCTTATTACATCCGAGATGAAATGTCACATCCAAAATTATATCATCGCGCTAGCATCTGTTGTTGATGATTAGTATGGCTGGGTTGGGTCATCAGTGGCATGGCCCCTTTCTGAGGAAAGGCTTTGTTTATGTCTGTCATTTCCTTGGTGCTCTCCCACCAGGTGGACAGGTATGATTGGATTGCGTTCCCCATAGTGCCCCCTAGGGGGCGCAGCGTTGAGTTCCCTAGAAGGGGAACGTCTCAGGTTACGCATGTAACCATGGTTCCCCCGAGAGGGAACGAGACGCTGCGCCCCCTCGCCATGCCTTCGGCCTGCCTGTCTACGTCTCCTTCAGACAGCTAAAGTGGATGACGTATTCAGCAGGTGCCCTTCCGGGCATCCTGCCGATGACGTCATGGGCCAGGTGGGCCAATAGATTGGCATTGTTTCACACGTGCTTCAGACACCAGTCATGCAGGCTGCATTCCCCATAGTGCCCCCTAGGGGGCGCAGCGTCTTGTTCCCTCTCGGGTAACCATGGTTACATGCGTAACCCGAGACGTTTTTATATGTGATTTATTTGCGTAATTGTTTTTACATATGATTTACCACAAGGACATGTTACAAGGTAAATAACTGCTTTTTTTGATTGTTTGTTGGTTGTTTTTTTTTACAACTTATTATCGGAACTGATTTCCCACTGTGAGGATATTTAAATGATGCACAGTGATACATATAATTAGATCGATTGCATGCACCACAATAATAATTGCCTTCTGAAATAGATGTCATTGACTACGTTTACATGTGCACAAATAATGCAATTATTTCCAATAATTACAGTAAGTGCAGTAAGATGTTTACATGACACAAGCAAACCTCTTCCCTCCAGTTTACAGTATTATGATTATTGGCTAAGTAATAATACTGCCATTATTCACATACCCCACAGAACAAATTATAATCTCACATAGGTTTGTTACTGGCTACTGGCCACTCACATCAACTGCAAAACATGACTACAGATGTAGGCCTATTGGGAGATTTTTTGGTGCCGTGATGAATATCGCAATCTCACAAAGTTCCGTTATAACCAATTAATATCTCTACACTACACAATAAATCTATTATTTACATCATGTCTACTCTTTGTTTGTTAAAATGAGAGGATTTGCCAGCTTTTTCAGTTTGGTAACTCTGCACTGAACAAAATCTCCAGTGTTTTGAGCAGTGAGGGGATGCTTGAACTTAAACCCCTCTGATTGGCCATTGCGTTGAAGAAACCAGCAGATGTCTGTGATTGGCTACATTGCTTAATGCTGCAGAAACATGTTCTAAATAGAAATGGTTGAAGCTCTCCTGAGTGCAAAGCTCTGAAATGTTTGCTAAATCTGTTTCGATAATATCCTATTTTTACAGCCTCAACTGAGGGTTCTCTTGCTTCCGTTGGCTTGCTCAGCACCATCTAACACCTCTGTAGAACTGGGCCTGCTTCAGAATAATATCACGGAGTTAATTCGTGAAGTTGTATGAACAAGACACGGTATCTGTGTACAATACGTGGCTCAAGCCTCCGTTACTAGCTCTAAAATAAAGACTTAAAATTTTGGGGTGGGGGTGGTGGAGAGATCACTTTAACCCACAAACTAAAAAACAACCTGTGGCAACAGTGTAAAAGTAGCCCAATTCCACAGTAAATCTGCGGACTTCGCAACCCTGTGGTGAAGTGATATATGTAATGTGGTCAAGACCTGCCTGGAACTACTACCTGTGCATTTCCCTGAAAATAATCGCAACCTTAGAATGTTCCTTATCCAAGTGCCGGCCCTACCTCATAAGCGAAATATGTGTTTGCAGAGGGCCCCATGGCCACCATGTTGCCCAGTGTCAGGGTTCAAACCGTAGAACATAGAATGTAGAAGGTACCAAAGTATCAAAGCTCGCTTTGTCAGATTTCTCAACAGCTTTTTCCCCCAAGCTGTGAGGGCCCTTAACTCCAATCTCCCTGTCCTCCTCTGAAACATCATGCACAACCCTACCTGCTGAAACCATGAACACATGAAAACTGTTGACAATATATTTATGTGCAATTCTGAGTGTGCTACACACAGGTGAGTGGGCCATAAAAACCACCTGTAGTTACACTCTTTTCTCTGTATGTGCACTAGACAGTTTTATACACACTCCCTGCTACAAATACCCAATTTGATATTATATGTTTACTTGTGCATTGCACTACAAATCATATTGCACTCTGCGCTGCTTCCCCTAAAATATCTCTTTTGCACAATTGAATGTACAGTATTTAAGTAAAGTGCTTGTACATTCTCAGATTGTGTGTATATATAGCCAGTTATTTATAGTATATGTATATTCAGACCAACCCGATTTCATGAAAGTGCGTATAAATAGTACGCCAAATAAAAATGAAAACTCGTGGTATTTATACGCAAAAATGGACTTTGGCGTGTATATGCTACGCGATGGGTAGGTTTAGGGTTGTGGGGTAGATGTGTATCATATGTACGCGAAAACTGCGTATCATATGCACGCCAAACACATGCGTACCATATGCATTTTCTGGTCTCTTGTTTCTAATTTTCCTCTTGACAATACCCCATATATTCTCTATGGGGTTCAGGTCTGGTGAGTTTGCTGGCCAGTCAAGCACACCAACACCATGGTCATTTACACTGTGGTCCTGCGAGACACGACATTTCATTCCATTATATGTCCACACATGTAGCAGAATGACAATAAAGCTTGACTTGACTTGACTTAATGCTTAGTAATAATAACTTTGATAAAGTTTGCGTGTGTCAGTCACATGTTAATATTTGGAAATGAAGAGGCAGCAATATCAATCTGGTGCAGAGAAGTGGAAAAAGCTGAAAGAAAGCAATATAAAGGTAAGTGATGCTAGGGCCAGCAAATATTTAATGGTTTTATAATACCAGTCCTAGATACATAAGGTTCCATCCATTTCCATTTGTGAAAAAAAAAAAAAAATAGTAAGTTGGCTATCCCAATAAACATAACCTAATAATAATAATGGAATTACACTAAACTGAAATTGTTGTTAACGTTACAAACCAACCAACAAACAAATAAACTTAAATTAGTGCATAAATATCTTACAAATAATCAACCACTTACGCTGACTATGTAATCACATTGTAAAGCTTCTACCTGTAATACACATAAATTTACACAGTTGAATGATTTACAGGTATTACAATTACTAATATTACAAATATTTATTCTTACTTAACATAAGATTGCATGTAACGGAAACAAACACCAACACATATAAACTGTTTAAAAAAGTGCACAATCACTATTCATTTTACAACATGAGAATTGTGTGCACTTATTGCTTAACAGCTCACTGGGGAAAACCTTCAGTAATAATGGACCAGTGTTCACTATGGGTAGAAGAGCTCTATATAACAGAGCCAGCAGAACTCAGTCTTATCTTCTCTCAGCCACCTCTGAGCTATGGGAAGCTCTAATATTTTTCTATTTTTCTCTCTGCTGTTCATGCACACAGGCTCAACATGTCAGTTGCGTGGTAAATTTGAAATGCCTAATATTTTTAAAGCAGGGGAAATTATGATTGGAGGAATTTTTCCCATTTTTAATAAACAAGAAAATGTTATTGCCTCTTTTGAGAGAAAAATGCGAATGATTAATTGTACAGGGTAAGTGTAGAAGCATGCTTGTGATTCAAATGGGAAATTATTAAAGGATATTTTTTTGGGTGAAGTTATTGGCAAGATTCAGGCATACATTGTTGTTCATGTCAAATTTTCTGTACAGATTTGACCTACGTGCCTTCCGTTGGACACAAGTCATGATGTTTGCAATAGATGAGATAAACCAAGATGAGGGTTTGCTTCCTAACATTTCTTTGGGCTATAAAATAATGGATTCTTGTGCTTCTCCCTCTAATGTTTTACGTGCGGCATTCACACTGGTGAGTGAGCAGAAGGAAGAGGAATTTACAACTCAGTGTCACCTTCCGCTTACAGCTCTTGTAGCTGAATCAGGCTCATCACAGTCCTTAGCTGTTGCCGGAACACTTGGACCATTCAGAGTGCCGATGGTAATGGTAACATTAATCAATCCTGCAGTGTAAATGCATTTAAGTATTCCTGATAATGTAATAAAGGCCATTTATAATTTGTATGCTTGTTTTTTTTTCATTTAATCTAGGTGAGTTACTTTTCAACATGTGCATGTCTGAGTGATAGAAGAAAATATCCATCATTTTTCCGTACACTTCCAAGTGACTACTACCAAGCAAAAGCCTTGGCCTCTCTTGTAAAACGATATGGATGGACTTGGATTGGAGCTTTGCAGTCTGACAATGATTATGGAAAAAATGGGATTTCAGCCTTCTCAAAGGAAGTGGAAAAAATGGGAGTTTGCATTGCATTTGTAGGCACAATTTTAAGGACATATCCCGAAAGTAAAATCATTGAAGTGGTTGAATTAATAAAACAATCTACAGTAAAAGTGATCCTGGCATTTGTGCCAGAGGGAGATCTCTATCCTCTAATGAGAGAAACAGTGAAACAAAACATCACAGGAATCCAGTGGATTGCAAGTGAAGCCTGGGTAACTGCAGCAAGGCCCTCTACCCCTGAAATGTTCAAGTCTTTTGGAGGCACAGTTGGATTTGTGGTACGAAAGATGGCTATGCCCAAACTTGGAACTTACCTTAAAAACATCAGTCCTTACTTTCCTTCACAATCCACTTTTGTCAGTGACTTCTGGGAAACAATGGTTGGCTGTAAACCATGTCTTAATTGTGAACGCCTGCCATTTGCAAATGTTACACTCAACAGCCAAATGTGCACAGGAGAAGAAAAACTAAATTACACAGACAAATTCTTTGACGTAACACAAGTAAGAGTAACATATAATGTGTATCAAGCTGTGTATGCAATTGCACACGCTATTCACAAATTGTTGTTTTGCCAAAGAGATAAAAATAATGTTTTGAGACAGTGCCTAAATGTATCACAGATAACTCCAAAATTGGTGAGCAAGTTGGTTTATTTATTTATCAAAACATGTAAACATCATAAGTTGACAGTTTCATTAACTATATCATACTTAATTCCAAGGTCAGCGATCACTTACAGAGGGTGAATTTTGTAGATGAGTATGGAGAAAATGTGTTCTTTGATGAGAATGGAGACCCACCTGCATCATACGAGGTGATAAACTGGCAGCTAAGAGATGGAGAGGTACAACATGTAATTGTAGGATATTTCAGTACATCTACAGATGAAACATATAAACTTACAGTTAAAGAGGACAACATCCACTGGAACACAGGAAATTTGGTACTTATAACTAGGAATAAGCATGTCTTAGTTAGTTATTAACTAGTTATTATTATTATTATATTATTGTTGTTGTTGTTGTTAATAGGCTAAAGCATATTCATTTGACAGATACCAAAAGCAGTGTGCTCAGACACCTGCCCAAATGGCACAAGAAAGGCCCAAATAAAAGGACGGCCTGTTTGCTGTTTTGACTGCATCCCATGTGCTGATGGTTCAATATCAAATACAACAGGTACCCATTCACCTGTAATAACCCTTTTAAATAATCAATAATTATATTTTTATTTAATTATTATTATTATATATTTTTTTTATTATTTAAAATTGGTACATTTGTGACCGGTGGGATAATGTTTATACTGAATTAACATATTTCTGCAGTCATAAAAAATGTTATATATCTTAGCCCAGCTATTTTTACTACGGTTACTATTATGCATAAAAAACCCGTATACAACACTTATAGGAATACTGAGATAAAATAATAATAATAATAATAGTAATAATTAAAAAAATGCAATTATCATCGTATTTCAAAATTGTTACTTTATTGAAACATACAGTAGGCCTATATCATAAAATTGCTACATTAGTGCTACCAGTATTACAACTTCAATATTGTAACTTATTTATAACATTTGAACTTTTAATTTGGTGCAATATTTTGTCATTGCAACATTTTAGTGCAGCCTTCACTAACTGCAATTGGATTTATATGCCGTGTTGGGGGTAATGCATTACAAGTAATGCAAGTATGTATTGACTGACAGCTCTCGTGTTGCCATGTTGAGAAAAATCGGGAGTAAGTGCAGAGGCGTTGTGTGCACTGTGTGTTATCCCACCGATCACTACTGTGACCATCAAAATGTTTACTCATTCTATGACCACACTCAACAAAACTGAATACAGTATATGTGGATTCATATAATAATACTAGACACCTTAAAGATAATGTGTACCAAAAATATTTGTCATATCGTTATGTTATAACAAAAGAACAAACGCATTGTCCACAAACTGATATAACTGCTCCATAGAAATATTTATTGCAATGTTTCGACCATCAGGTCTGTGTGGGTTTGTGGGATGTGCTCAACTTTTTTATACTTTGATATCATTATGTTAACATACTTTACTAGCCTTTTGTATTTTTTTAGGAGCAGCAGACTGCATTCTTTGTCCTGAAGAATACTGGTCAAATGAGAGACGAGACAAGTGTGTCATGAAAATGACAGAGTTTCTGTCTTATACAGAAACGATGGGGATCATTCTGACTGCTCTATCGCTATTTGGAGCCAGCCTTAGTGTAGCGACTATGATTATCTTCATACGCTTTAGAGAAACGCCTATAGTGAAAGCTAACAATTCAGAGCTGAGCTCACTATTACTTGTTTCACTGTTCTTTTGTTTTCTTTGTCCTCTTACATTCATCGGTGAGCCAACAGTGTGGTCATGTATGTTACGTCATACAGCATTTGGTGTTACTTTTGCTCTCTGCATTTCTTGTGTTTTGGGGAAAACCATAGTAGTTGTTACTGCTTTCAGAGCCACATTACCAGGAAATAAATTGGCTGGAAAGTTTGGGCCAGTACAACAAAGAGTCATTGTGTTCTCATGCACTGCAATTCAGATAGTCATCTGTGTTCTATGGCTTATAATAAGCCCACCATTTCCTGATAAAGCTCTGAAGTATAACAATAAAAAGATAATTTTAGAATGCAACACAGGCTCAGATATAGCATTTTATGCAGTTTTAGGATATATTGGTATTCTTTCAGCAATCTGTTCGATTTTGGCATTTTTAGCTAGAAAATTACCAGATAATTTTAATGAAGCCAAATTCATCTCGTTCAGTATGCTTATATTTTGTGCTGTCTGGGCAACATTTTTACCTGCTTATATTAGTTCACCTGGCAAGTACACAGTTGCAGTAGAGATTTTTGCAATTTTGTCATCTGCCTTTGGTTTACTGTTATGTATATTTGTGCCAAAATGTTATATTATTCTCATTAAACCAGAGAGAAATACTAAAAAACACTTGATGGGGAAATTTCAAAAGACTAGTCTCTGATGTATGATTAAAAAAAAAAAAGAATTGTTGTCTTATTATTTGCCAATACCTGCCATGCATTTATGCACTGACAAGCAAGCAAAGAGGCAAAAAGGCAGCTATTAACGCAGCCTAATTTAAATGTCTCAGTAGACCTTAGAGGTTGTGAATGTGTCTGTAATTCAATAAAATGTTTACTATATTCAGAAATGACCTGCTAAGATCACAATGATACATGCGATTTAATCATAAATGCTATCTAGTGCCCAGACCTTAACCAGTATTAGCAAATTAACTATTATTATTATACATTTGCTTTTGTTGTAAGTGGGTGATGAAAGTGATTTATGCAGTTGTTTTAACAGCATTATCTGGAAATAAACATTACCAAACAAGGTGTTATTATTATTATTATTATTAATGTTATATTTTATATGTCTGTGTTTCATTATAGCATACAAAATAATCATGTCAATAATAACATTCAAGTGCATGGTAAAGAGTTATATGCTTCAGAAGCAGGGCCTAGTTGTTAACAGGACTGTGTTTGAAATGGTAGCTTTTACATCAACAATTATATTATTGCACTAAACTCTTTAGGTTGTGATCATTTAAACATTTTTCTCCCTTAATCCTAAATACAAAGCATTTAGTACTCATTTTGAGAAACAACTGTGAACAGTTGTATCAAATATGTCATTTGAAATGATAATTATAATAACAACAACAACAACAACAACAACAACAGTGTATATTAATATTTTTAATAACCAGGCTTTTTTTTTTTAATTGATGAGTTGGCCTCTTAACTGATTTCATTTCAGCACTATTACTTCATCATATGCTTTTTGTCATTTCTCTCGGGTTTCAGAACTACAATATAACATTTAGGAGCAAATATACACAGTAAGAGACCAAAGGCAGAAGCCAGAATAGCAAAGACATGGTCAGCAACCATATACTTTCCACGAGAGCTCACATAAACTGGAATGAAGGTTATCCACACAGCAAAAAAAAAAAATATATATATATTAGCATGCTGAATGTGATGAATTTAGCCTCATTAAAGTTGAAAGACTGGTAATTTTCTGGGCAAAAATGCCAGTAAGAAACACAAGGAAGTTAGCAAACCGATTTATCCAAGCACACACCAAAATCCAATTTCAGATCCCACATTACATTCAACAACCATAGTTGCACTCATGGACTTAATGTTATTTGATGCAACAGGAGGATTCATTGATAACCATATAATGCAAATTAGTGCTTGCACAAAAGTGCACAAGATTACACTTGATCTTAGTTTAGCAGGGCCAAACCACTCATGACATTACTGCCAGGGAGGGTGGCTCTGAAAGCCATTTCACGAGTTCGCACTAATATACAGTCGTGGCCAAAAGTTTTGGCAGTGACATAAATGTTGTGTTTTGCAAAGTTTGCAGCTTAATCTGTTGTGTTGTTCATTCGCATTGTTGCTAGATTATTGTGTAGAGTGATCAGCTGCATTTTAAATAATTACTAAAAGCTTCATTGGCCCCCCCAAAAAAATAACTTTTCAAAAACAAAACAAAAAAAAAATCACTGTATTTTGATCCTGACACAAAATGACCAGCTAACATTAATTGACTAATCATATCAGCATCACATATGGAAAATCGATTGTTTGGAGCAGAGGCGTAGCAAGTCAGCCCCGGGCCCATATGCAAAACATTTGTATGGGCCCCCCCAAAAGTTATGGGCTCCAACACGGTTAACTTAACTTAGGCCCTATTGTTGATTTTTCGGAAGTAAATAAAGTTACGTGAATTCTTTTTACGCTCTTTAATTTGTAGTGAGATAATTCACCTCAGTTCAAGCTGCATATGAATAAATGATATTTTCCTCTTTAATATTTGTAGCACGAAATAAACAAGAATATTTTAATGCATGTTGAAAAAAATCTGAACAATTTAATACAAACGAATATCTTATGAATCGATCAATCAGAGTTAAAAAAAAAAGTCAAAAGAATGACGGATGCCACAGACGTTTTTTTGGAGGAGTAGGCCTATAGGTAGAATTTTCACATTAACTTCACGTAATATAACAATTTGATTATCGTAATTTTGACTTTATTCTTAAAATATTATGACGTTAATCTTATTTATTTAGTTTTTTTTAAACGTGGCACAAAAATGCTGCATTATAGGCTACTGAATGCAAACACAATTTTGGCACAGCGGCCCAAAAACAAACAAAAATAAATAAATAAAAACCAAAAAAAAAAGGTAAAAAATAGTGAGGGGATATTTGTATTATTTGTTAATAAACCAATGTTTTCTGAGTCAATGTTGCAAAAATTAATGAACCTGACTCGCCATCTCCTCATTGGACGTGCCTTTAGAGAGAAATGCACGGATTACATAATGAAAGAGTTCTTGTTTTCGATTTGAATTACTTCATTTTAAAATAGTAATTTAAAGCATTCAATAGATATGATGAGTTTGGTTCCAAAACGCGATAAACGCTATTTACTCTAGACAGTAATGGCGGCTCTTTGAATACACCTGGCATTCTAGTTTTCCTCATCTACTTTGTACTTTGTGATCAACAAACAAACTTAGGGCTGCACGATAAATTGCATGTGATTATCATGCGCATCTCGTCAGTAAAGCCAGTTCTGTGATTAATAGTAAATCTCCATCATGTGCTTTTAGATGGATACACAGAGCCGTAGATCACTGACAAGCTGCAATAATCGCAGATGAGTCACATTCGATTATGAACGCGATATTGCGTAGTCGGTGAAGCGCTCCTGCTCAAATCCAAGATGACAGAAAGGTCCGTGTAACCCTTTGCAGTTCTTTGTTCAATTCGCACCATCAAAATGAACCAAATGAAAAGTTGGCTTCAAACTTTAATTTTCAATTTCTTTGGAGCAATTTTCAAACGGATACTTGTCTCTCATTTTAATTTTCAATTTTACGAGTTTGGGATGTTGCGTCCGACTCTGATTTTTTAACTAACATAAAAAGAGACTCATTATTCTGATTTTCCACTTGTATTTACTCAGAGCGCTGTATATGCCTATGCATTGACACGTCTGACCATGCAATAATTTACCATCAGACCTCCATTAACTGTGTGACTGCACGTTAACACAAATTGTCTGGAAGATGTGTGAGTGGAGTGTGCTTGATGATTACGAAAGTGTAATCCGCAGGTTAGTAGAGGAGCTGGGATACACATGCAAACAAGTTCAAGAGGTCCTACAGCAGCAATATGGACTCGGGAGAGGCTCCAGTATTTCCTCCATTTCTAAATTCTGCGCATCGAGGAACATTCATCGTTTTGATTACGCACGGCTAGGGAGAGATGGTGTGGATGCAGTCGTTCGACCTGCAGTTACTGTTTGCGGACCTGTGTACGGTAGAAAGAAGATGACTGGGATGTTGAGAGCTTCGGGATACAGGTTGGGCAGGGGCGGCACCTGAGAATTTTGAACGCAGGTGCTGAGGGGGTGCTAGACGATTGACAGGGGGAACTGGGCAATTCAGGGCTCCAGACTCATTATTCCCACTGGTCACTCTTTTGTGACTAACTTTTTCAGTTGGTCGCATGAGCACGTTTTTTTTTTTTTT
>NW_015544152.1:36080-36860 GCF_001515605.1 Sinocyclocheilus anshuiensis
CCTATGCCTATGCATTGGCACGTCTGACCATGCAATAATTTATCATCAGACCTCCATTACCTGTGTGACTGCACGTTAACAACCACAGATTTTCTGGAAGATGTGTGAGTGGAGTGTGCTTGATGATTACGAAAGTGTATTCCACAGGTTAGTAGAGGAGCTGGGATACACATGCAAACAAGTTCAAGAGGTCCTACAGCAGCAATATGGACTCTGGAGAGGCTCCAGTATTTCCTCCATTTCTAAATTCTGCGCATCGAGGAACATTCATCATTTTGATTATGCATGGCTAGGGAGAGATGGTGTGGATGCAGTCGTTCGACCAGCAGTTACTGTTTGCGGCCCTGTGTACGGTAGAAAGATGATGACTGGGATGTTGAGAGCTTCGGGATACAGGTTGTGCAGGGGCGGCGCCTGAGAATTTTGAACGCAGGTGCTGAGGGGGCGCTAGATCATTGACGGGGAGCTGGGCAATTCAGGACTCCAGACTCATTATTAAAAACAAACAACAATAAAACATATCTGGCCCATTCACATATTTGTCGGACCGTAACCAAACCTGTCGACTACTATTAGAATACTGGGTTCAAACAGATAGTGTTTTGGTCGTGAGACAGGTCAGTGGAAGTTTTTTTTTTTTTTTTTTTATCCAACAAGATTTAGTCACGAGCTCTTTTTAATACCTTTCATACGCTAAATATTTGTAAAGCAGACAGAGAGATGTAAAGGGTGACCAATATCATTGATTTATTGAAGGAAAAAAAAAAAACACCATCACCA
>NW_015544152.1:37337-40003 GCF_001515605.1 Sinocyclocheilus anshuiensis
TTGCAGACCTAGTTCAGCAGCTGGCTGCTGTGGAACTTCAGTTCATTCAGTCAAGATAAGAGGGAGTGGAGTTATGAGGTTTACTGACAGTTTGAGCGGATCCAACAAGATTTAGTCACGAGCTCTTTTTAATACCTTTCATTAGCTAAATATTTGTAAAGCAGACAGACAGATGTAAAGGGTGACCAATATCATTGATTTAAATCACACACAATTCTATTGAGCTTAGGAATGCAATGTCCAATCAGAGGAGTTCAGATGAGTCATCGTTGAAACTCATCAGTTTTGTTGAGTGTGCACGTGTTCGCTGACTGAATTACGGACTCTTGTGAATTCTCTCATAATAAACAACAAAGCGCAGATGTACGTACAACGTAAGTAAGAGAATAATTTCACAGTGTATACAGCTTCAGTGATTAACGATAGTTGTTTTTTTTGAGAGTGCTTAAACTTGCTATAGATCAATGTTAGTGATAATGTCACTTTCTATATATAATTTATTTGCTGTTTGAATAGCCTAACCGTGGAAAGGAAACGTTATATACTTATCAATTTCTAACCTTTTTATTAAATTGCAATCACGTTAAATACAAATTCAGTCCCATTAAACGTTTTTTTAGCCTACATGACACCCATGTCTTGTTCTTGTTGAAAAAGACGGGTTTATGATGTTTAATACATTTGGCTGCTTTTAGCTGATGGTGCGAATTGAACAAAGAACTGCAAAGGGTTACACGGACCACAGAAAGCGCATTCTGTTTGTTTTCCTTATTTGACAAAAGCACAAGGTTTTGTTGATATTGTGAGTGCACACAAATACAAGTAGACCCTTTGCAGTTCCGAATTATGTATACTCTTACCTTTATGAGCAAAAATGACGGCATATTTTTTAAGTTTCCACTGTTATTAAAAAAAAAATGCAAGTGATCGCCCTGGCGCCTCCATGTCCTGCAAAGTGCGCTTTAGCTTCTACTCTCTGCACAAACTATTGGATATAGCGCACATTTATCTAGGTTTAACGTTTAAACATTGTTATATGCTTGAACTGTTTTATATCTGCCTAACAGCGCTCATTTATCTAGGTTAAATGTTTAAATTAATTTAAGAAGGCTAAATTGATCAAGCATAATACTCAACTCACTGTCTGCCGCTGCCGCTTGGTCGTTCCTTTAAAAAACAAAAACTTGAATTTAGCAAACATAAAATGTTCCAAACATATTTCTAAATTAACTTAATAAAGAAACAAAAATAAATATGACCACTTTGCCATTAAAAACCAAAACTGAACTATTTTAATAGCTGTGTAATAGGAAAGAGAGAGAGAAAAAAGACACGGTATCCAGTCGGACTCGGGCCGAGAATTCTCATATGGCGCTTTTCCACTGAATGTTTAAATTAATTTAAGAAGGCTAAATTGATCAAGCATAATACTCAACTCACTGTCTGCCGCTGCCGCTTGGTCGTTCCTTTAAAAAACAAAAACTTGAATTTAGCAAACATAAAATGTTCCAAACATATTTCTAAATTAACTTAATAAAGAAACAAAAATAAATATGACCACTTTGCCATTAAAATCCAAAACTGAACTATTTTAATAGCTGTGTAATGGGGAAGAGAGAGAGAGAAAAAAGACAGTATTCAGTCGGACTCGGCCGAGAATTCTCATAAGCTGTTGGACAAGGGCCGGGCCCATGCAGGGCTCTATTCATTCACTCGTTTCAATTAAAAGTTCCCCCCCAGCTCGGCGGGCCCCCAAACTGCCCGGGCCCATTTGCACCTGCATACCCTGCATGCCCAGATGCTACGCCACTGGTAATTAATATTCCATGATGTGAAAAGCCACGAGTCCCATATATTTCAGTACATGGACTTGTTTTACTATTGATCAAACAGGAGACTGTCTGGTTTCTGTCTGCCATGCTGCTGAGTGGTTTGCGATTGTAGCTCTGTGTAGCTTTGTTTTTCTGTTGGAATTTCTTTCTTACTATCACTCTCTGTTGTTTAAACTGCTAATTATCACCATATTTATTTTAATTATGACCATATTTCTGATATTATTTATCAAACTAACTTGACATTGTTTGCTTTTAATGTAAATCACTAGCACCAGCATTCACGTTTCCTTTTGTGTTTCCTTTTCTCTCTCTTACTCTGTTTTAAACATCAAATAGGTTCACTTTCACTTTTTCACTTTCATCATTACATTATTTTAAATTAGTCTACCCTCCAAGATTACTGTTATAAACATGAGCCGCATCCAAAAGGTAAAGGGAGAGGTGTTGCTACAATTTATAGTACTATTTTCAATATTTCTCAGAGGTCTGGTTTCAACTATAATTCTTTTGAAGTAATGGTGCTCCATATAACATTATCTAGAGTGGTCAGCCTTAATAATAAATCTCCTGTTACATTTGTACTGGCTACTGTATAAAGGCCACCGGGGCACCATACAGACTTCATCAAATTATTTGTTGATTTTCTATCTGAGTTAGAGCTGGCTGCAGATCAATTCTTAACCCTCAAGCATCCCTCGGTTAACAGCCCTTAAAGGGATAGTTCACCCAAAAATGAAGCCACCTATCTTTCAAATGGACCATTGACACTCTATCTATAATCTCAATTAGGAGTGTCAATGGTCCACTTGAGAGATAGGTGGCGGTAATGCA
>NW_015544152.1:41886-43049 GCF_001515605.1 Sinocyclocheilus anshuiensis
CATATGTGTTCTACTGAAGAAACAAAATCACCTACATCTTGGATGCCCTAGGGGTAAGCAGATAAACATAAAATATTCATTTTTGGGTGAACTATCCCTTTAATCCGTCATTTGTGGACAAAAATTTGGGCATGAAGGTCTCAGGTATGATCCCAATTTTATTATTTTTTTTAATAAATGTCATATCACCATCTTCGATAAAATAAAATCTATCAATTTATGCAATTTGTTTGTGATTTTGGTGTTTTTATTTTTTTTATTTACCTCTACAAGTACCATATTTTAATGTAAAATATGTTTATTTTTATGTTATATTTAATATTTATTTTACTTCAGTAAAATAATAATAATAATAATAATAATTCCAGTAAGTTCAGACAGACAAAATTTGGTGACTTTGGTGACATCTGGTGGCTTATGATGATATAAAAAAATCAAAATATCAAAAATATCAATAGACACTAATTGGCAGCAGTTTTCAATGGCTTTTTTTGTGGATGTGTTTGTTTGTGGTTGTGTGTGTGTGTGTGAGAGAGAGAGAGAGAGAGAGAGAGAGAGAGAGAGAGAGACAAATAAATGTCATATCATCATATCTTCAATAAAATAAAAACTATCAATTTATTACATTTTTTTGTGATTTTTTAAATTTATCTCTAAAAGTACCATATTTTTTATGTAAAATATGCTTATTTTTATGTTATATTTAATATTTATTTTACTTCAGTAAAATAATAATAATAATAATAATAATTCCAGTAAGTTCAGACAGACAAAATTTGGTGACTTTGGTGACATCTGGTGGCTTATGATGGTATCAAAATATCAAAATATCAAAAATATCAATAGCTACTAGTTGGCAGTAGTTTTCAAAGGCTTTTTTTGTGGGTATGTGGGTGTGTGTGTGAGAGAGAGAGTGATGTCTGATTGTTTGACACATTGAGAATGTTGTATAGGCTCACCCCTTCATTTATGTGTGTGTTTGATCTGCATTGTGTTGGATTTTTAAAAAATGCTTTGAATTTTAGTATTTCCCATTCATTTCGTATGGGAGAAATTTAAGAGGTTTTTTTGTTTGTTTGTTTTTTCAACCACTTTGTTGAATCAAGTCCTCTATTTGTGTGTGTGTGTGAGTGTGTGTGTGTGTGTGTGTGAGTGTGTGAGTG
>NW_015544152.1:44316-44555 GCF_001515605.1 Sinocyclocheilus anshuiensis
AACCGCTCAGATTAAGGAAACCATTTTTTAATAAAACAAAATAAAATTATTTTGCCCAAATTTGTCCCGAAGGATGATTGAGGGTTAATTGTTATTGATTTTAATACCAGTGTTGATGATGAAAAAAGATGCATTGGGATCAGCATTTATAGACAATCTTAACTTTATTGGGGATAGACAACATGTGGCAGGACCTACTCATTGTCATAATCATACTTTAGATTTAATACTATCACATG
>NW_015544152.1:45481-52929 GCF_001515605.1 Sinocyclocheilus anshuiensis
AACCGCTCAGATTAAGGAAACCATTTTTTAATAAAACAAAATAAAATTATTTTGCCCAAATTTGTCCCGAAGGATGATTGAGGGTTAATTGTTATTGATTTTAATACCAGTGTTGATGATGAAAAAAGATGCATTGGGATCAGCATTTATAGACAATCTTAACTTTATTGGGGATAGACAACATGTGGCAGGACCTACTCATTGTCATAATCATACTTTAGATTTAATACTATCACATGTAATTGATGTTAATGGTGTTGAAATTCTTCAGCAGAGTGATGATATCTCAGATCATTATCTAGTCCCATGTATACTCCATATAGCTAAAGCTGTAAATTCAACTCCTTGTTACAAATATAGTAGAACCATCACTTCTACCACGAAAGACTGCTTTTTAAATAATCTTCCTGGCTTGTCTCAATTTCTCAGCATATCCAATAGCTCAGAAAAAAAACAGCACAGCAGTAATGACTTTATGAAGTATTTGTTTCCAAGATCGATACTATTAGAGATAAAATTGTAACCATGCAGCCATCAGCTACAGTAGCGCTATAGATCCCCTGAGGAAAAAGTCCACTCATTCTGTGCCATAGAAGAGGAAGGATTGTATAAACTTGTTAAATCATCTAAACCAGGGGTATCAAACTCAATTCCTGGAGGGCCGGAGCCCTGCAGAGTTTAGATTCAACCCTAATTAAACACACCTGATCCAACTAATTAAGTCCTTCAGGCTTATTTGACATGGTAAAATAATACATGGTATGTGTGTTGGAGCAGGGTTGGAACAAAACTCTGCAGGGCTCCGGCCCTCCAGGATTTGAGTTTGACACCCCTGATCTAAACCAACAACATGTATGTTAGACCCTATACCTTCTAAGCTACTAAAAGAGGTGCTTCTAGAAGTCATGGATCCTCTTCTGAATATTATTAATGTCATTGTCATCAGGATATGTCCCAAACCTTCAAACTGGCTGTTATTAAGCTTCTTATTAAAAAACAAACAAAAACAACAACACAACTTGACCCTAAAGAATTAGTTAATTATAGACCAATCTCGAATCTCCCTTTTCTGTCAAATATACTAGAAAAGTTAGTACAACTATGTACTAACCTTCTTAAGAGAGAAAAAAAAAAGGTATCTTTGAGGATTTTCAATCAGGATTTAGACCGTATCATAATACTGAGACTGCTCTCACTAGTTACAAATGACGTGCTCTTATCATCTGATCGTGGTTGTATCTCTCTATTAGTGCTCTATCATTTGATAGCAATCTATCCTTCAAACGCCACATTTCCAGCATTTGTAAAACTGCATTTTTCCATCTCAAACATATATCTAAATTGCAACTTATGCTCTCAATGTCAAATGCAGAAATGTTAATTCATGTGTTCATGACCTCAAGGTTAGATTATTGTAATGCTCTATTGGGTGGTTGCTCTCCGCGCTTAATTAAAGGGGTAATATGATGCGATTTCAAGTTTTCCTTTCTCTTTGGAGTGTTACAAGCTCTTGGTGCATAAAGAAGATCTGTAAAGTTGCAAAGACTAAAGTCTCAAATCCAAAGAGATATTATTTATAAAAGTTAAGAGTCAGCCACACCTACCTAAAACGGCTCATTCTAACACGCCCCCACATATCTACGTCACTATGTGGAAATATTAGCATAATGCCGCCCAAATGTGCACGCAAAGAAAGAAGGCCTCCAGCTGGTCCAAAATGCAGCAGCTAGAGTTCTTACTAGAAGCAGAAAGTATGACCATATTAGCCCAGTTCTGTCAACACTGCACTGGTTCCCTATTAAACATTGTATACATTTTAAAGGGGTCATCGGATGCGACATGCACTTTTACAGTTTGTTTGAACTGAAATGTGTCTTGGCAGTGTGTATACACAACCACCCTATAATGATTAAGATCCACCCAGTGTTTTTTTTTTTTTTCATCTCGTTAAATCATTTCCCCTTTCTCATATTAAACCATTCTCAGATGCTTGTCTGTGTGAAGCAGGCCCCTCCCACGATTGTTGATTGACTAGCATTTTACCTTAGACCCACCCTGAGTGAGCTGTCATCAGTCCGCCATTGTTTCGAAGCAGGAGCAGATGTAGACAAGAATGGCTCCTAAGTGATTGAGGTGTTCTGTTGTTGGATGTAATAATGATCATAGCATTCATCATTTACTCCCCACATCTGAGCCGCTGAAGACACAGTGGATTACTTTTGTTTTTGCAGGGAATGCGCCCCTCGATCTACCTAAATGCGTTTATGTTCATGTAAATTATTTGTGATCCAGCCTCACCTACAGCAGAAGTTTGAATATAAAGTTTTTTTTTTTTATGAATCTTTGCAAATCGCCTTTCCTAATAGCGTGCTAGTTAGCAAGTTCCGCGGCTAAAGTAAACAGTCTCATGAGAACGGCTCGTCACCCCACGGCTAGTGAGCAGAGCTCATTAGCATTTAAAGGAACATGGACTAAAACGGGATGCTGAAGCAGAGCTGATTTCCACAAGGTAAAAAGGGTGGTTTTACACTACCATTGAGATATTTTAACCAAAGTATGTTATAGATTTTCATTAAGATCCTAAAGAATCATATCAACTTGTGGAAAATGGGCATCCGATGACCCTTTTAAAATCTTGCAAATTACTTATAAAGCCCTGAATGATTTAGCTCCTCAGTACTTGAGCGACCTCTTATCGCATTATAGTCCTTCACATCTGCTGCATTCTTAAAACTCTCGGCATAATACCTAGAATATAAAAATCAACTGCGGGCGGAAGATCCTTTTCCTATTTAGCGCCTAAACTCTGGAACAATCTTCCTAGAGTGGTTCAGGAGGCAGACACACTCTTGTCAGTTTGAATCTAGATTAACTATTTCCCCACCATTGACGAGTTATCTCGTCTTTTAGAAGAAAACCCTTCCCCGCCAAAGACAAGTTTTTACAGCTTTTTGTGTTTTCACTGTTATACACTCGGGGGCACTATTACACATCTTCTGAATGAGTACAAAACCTCCCGAACAAAAAACACACAACAGGACGGAGAAACGAGCGATCTCTTATGTAAAAGATGCATATGAAAAATAATGCGATCATCAGCAATAGACAGCATATAAATGAAAACTGCATAATGTTACGGAGTAAAAGGTTAATCCAGAAAGTGGTATAGGTCTGTGCAAGCTTTGGAGGTGTTGATGGAAGTGATTTACTGGATTCATGCTTTGATAATCGTACTGAATATTATCCAGATGTAATTTTTGATACAAATTTGATTTTCTCACCTTTTTGCTCAAAATTATGCATTAGAGGCTCTGATCTTTATTTTGGCTGGCAACTTTTTTCAAAATGCTGGCGGGGAAAGAGTTAAATTATTCAAATCCGTTAAAGGATTGTTAGACTGCATTAATTAGGTCAACCAGAACTGAGAACATGGTAAGAAGAATGGCATCTATGCTAATATTAGTGTGTTTCATTCTTATTCCGAGGTCATCGTAGCCACTTATATCCAGTCTGTGTCCAGATCAGATCGTCACAGCAGTCCCCCGGATCCAGTCCGTATCCAGTCAAGATAGTGGATCAGGACCTAGAGACGAACTCGACAGCCCTGAATGTCAGCAGAGACCATGCCAACTGGATGAGCCCCAGAGACAGATCCCCAGTGAAGACCTTGTCACCCGGATGGCCATTGTCACAAGACCATGGGAACCAGATGAGTCCTCTGCACAATCTGACTTTGTTGCAGCTTGGATTTAAACTGCTGATTCTGTCTGGCCAGAGAAGAACGGTGGAGATTTGGTTCCTTTGACACGATATTTTCCTGTTTAAGACTGTAAAGCTGCATTGACACAACCTGTATTGTAAAAAGTTATATATAAATAATGGTGACTTGACTTAACTATTCCTAATATTGATATCTAGAGAAATATGAAGTCCAGAAGTGCATTTCTGATGATGCCATCAGATAACTGCACAAGCAACTTTGTTAGTGTCTTGTATAACTGAATATATATATATTTTTCATTCTTATTATATATTTTGTTTATGACAGCGGCTATTTGCACTAATTGCAAATAGCAATAAATGCTATTTACACTAATGCAAAGACTGATAGTTGCTATTTACAATCATTGCAAATAGCAATGGATTATATTCACATTAAGTGGAAACAGTAGTATTTTTAGTGATATGCTATTTACACTAAGTGCAGATAATGACAGATTCTATTTACACTATGTAAAAATAGAAGTATTTTCTTTGACCTAATAGTAGTTACATGCTATTTATACTACTTATACTACAGATATCTGCACCTGAGCATTGTAGTACATTATAAGACACATTATATGCACTAATATCGTATTGAGTGTAAATTATAATTTTTATTAAAATTATTGAATGGATGCCACTTAGCCCTCACTACACCTATCCCTAAACCTATAAACACCCGTGAGGCACATTATTTTCCTATTTTCCACTTTTTGATTATTTCCTTCATTTTTACTGAAAATAAATGTCTGTCCAATGTGATATGTAATGTGAAAAAGGAGAAGAATGAGTTCAGCAAAAAGTGGATTTGAACTCAGGTCGATCGCATTAACAAATAAGTGCTATGCACTTTATTATCTATGCCACTGGAGCAAGTGTGCCTCACAAACACTGAAAGTTAAGAAATTTAAATTTAAGCCAAAATGTTTCGATCATCCCCAGGGAGCTGGACTCAGTATAGGTCATAACCCCCCGCCCTCTCCATGTAATCTAACATGAGAATCTCTGGGACATGAGACAAACTAAATAATTAAATTACACTTCAAATATTTTTTTTCCAAATATATTTTTTGTAATTTTATGTAGTTTTTATCATGCTGGTGTAAGTCCAAGTGTTTGTTTTTCAAATAAGTTTAAGTTTAGTTAGTTATGTGATGCTATAAAAATGGGAGTGTGACGTCACGATTGACAGCTGAGATTGACGGCTTCTCTGAGCGAGTTGAGGCACCAACAGACTTTTTCAGGATCTTCAGGAGGAGACTGGAGTTGTATTTATATTATTTTAACAAGCCTCTTATATGGCAATCAGCAGACACAAAATGGAGCAGTCGGGATAATTAAAAAAAGGTTCAGGGGTATGTGCTTGCAATCGACTCTGCGGGAGTCTGGACGGGACCTATCGGTGGGACATGGCTCCACTTCGCTCACTACTGCACAGACTCTGGTCCTAAATCGGCACAAGATGTCAGTGCCCTGTTGGGACACAGGCGGCTTCACTTTTCTTCAATGGAAGAGAGTGAAGGTGCATCGAATGCTACTTTCTGACAATCAATTATATAACACAAATTATTGACTCAGCTATTCATGCTATCTCTATTTCTGACCATGTGCCAATTAGTATTACTTTTCTTGCAGAACACCAGCCACTTCCACCACCCAGATGATGTTCCCATACCTCTCTGTTTAATGATATAGAGTTTGTAAAATACTTTAAAAAGGAATGTATTTTCTTTGTAGAGAGCTATAGTACAGAAGGAATATATGCATGCGCATTGTGGGAAACAGCCAAATCTGTCATGAGAGGTAAAAATCATCTCATATTGTTCAAACAAAAATAAAAAGCAGTTAGCTTGAGAAAAAAAAAGTGAAGCGACTGGATCATCTGGTCTCTCAAGGGCATCAGATTCAATTACTAAACAACTCCTGAGAACTCAAGAATAATTAAATAAAATATTAAATAAAAAAACGAGCAAATACTTCTCAAACTCAGACAACAGCAATTTGAATTTGGAGAAAAAACTGGCAAATACTTGGCAAGCCAACTAAAGCAGAAAACTGAGAAATCAATCATTACATCTATTATGGATCGCTCAGGCAATATAACTCAAAACCTATCTGAAATAAATGACTTAGTTAGGTTATACTACTCAAATCTCTATTCTACGGACTAAAATGAACCACTGGAAGAAGCAGAATCTTTTCTGAAGGGTGTTTCCCCGCTTCAGGTATCACCAATGCCATCAGAGCAATTGGAGAAAAAAAAAAAAAACTTTATCCACTCAGGATCTCACCAAAGCACTTATTGTATGCCTGGTCCAGAAGGTTTCCCAGCACAGTTTTATAGACAGTTTTGGTCAAGTCAAGTCAAGTCACTATTATTTATATAGCACTTTTTACAATGCAAATTTTCTCAAAGCAGATTTACACTATTAAACAGGGAAATAGTGTATCAAAATAGTGTGTCGTTATCCTCCACATGAAACCAGCAGTTTAATTCCAGGATGCAACAAAGTCATCTGTTTCCCGTGATCTTGTCCCAATGGTCGTCTAGGTGACGAGGTCTTCACTGGGGATGTCTCTGGGGCTCATCTATTCAGGGACATTTAGGGCTTTTGGTCATTGCTCTCACCATATTCTTTAAAGCTATATTTGTGAAATTTATGAAACACGAACTATACCTCAACATATGAATCCTGCCTATATTTCTCTCATCCCAAAGCTGAACGATCAGACCCAATGTCCCAACTACCATGCAATATGTAAGGAATAACTGACGACGGGCCATTGAATTCTTAGAAAATAATGTACACCTGAGGTGGTGTTTCACCTTGTATGTGCAGAATTCAATGGCCCGAAGTCAATTATTCCGCTTATACCACACCTCAAGACATCGATCAGATGATACATTTCAAGGCATTTGTCTGGTTTTCTACCTAAGTTGCTATTGTGAGTAGGATTATTTCTTCCGCATCTCATCCAATGCCTCCGTTGCTAATTCCAAAACGTCATTTTAAACCTAGTAACGGAGGCTTGAGCCGTTGATAGTAGACTAATGCAGTTAATACAGTTAATATCTAAGTTATGAGAGAGAGAGAGAGAGAGAGATTACCTCTAAAGAGTCTGTGCATCTCTCAATAGTGTTTGGTAGCAATGTCTCTAGTAATAGTGAAACTTTAAGTTCATTTTCATCACTAACAGTGCCGTTGTTGTTACCACCTCGCTTGTGAGAAGTCATGTAGTTTTTAAGTTGTTAAACTATGTTACTGATAAAATCGTCAAAGTAGCGCTAACAACATTAGTGCTTATGTTAACATGTGTGTGTCTGTGAGGGAGAGAGAGTGGGAGAGATAGAGTATGTGCTTTCCATACATAATAAAATGTAATTTTGTGGCAAAAACATGGACATGATCTGTCGTTTTTATCCTTTTATTTACTATATTTATTTGTTTGGCCAGTGTCGTTGTGGGTTTTGGTTCTTTTGTTGTTTTAAGGCCTTTCCACACTGAGCGCGAAAAAGTGAAACGAATATCGGATGTGATGAATTCAGCTTAAATTTTCGTTTTTCGTTCATGGTGGAAAAATTAATAAACAACTTGAATATTTGATTTCTGCACTTGGGCGGGAATTAAACGCCCCTTTCTGCTGATTGGTCAGCCGAAGATCAAACCGTGCCATCATCAGTT
>NW_015544152.1:52951-77008 GCF_001515605.1 Sinocyclocheilus anshuiensis
TTTTCTCATTTTTCTACTTTCAATATTAAATAAAAAAACGAATGATCAGATTCTTCCACATAGACCGCGAACATTTGTGCACGAAATGCGAATGTTTTTTTTTTCGAACCAGTCCGACAAATCTTTTCAGTTTCGCAAAGCGAAAACACGGGCCGTCCAATAAGATTTGAGCTAGGATCACGTGACCGGAGCAGCTGCGGTTGCACAAAAAGGCAAGAGTGGTGGCACTGTTTCGAAAACCAGTGTAAACAAACACAGAAGAAGAGTATCCCGGATAAGGGAAGAGAGTGGATGCTGAGTTCTTGTTATCGAACAGATAACGAAGAAGAACAGATTTATTCTCACATTTATACATTCACATATATTCTTTATACAGAATAACATTTCTATTAATTATCCACTGAATTATGTGATCTGTAGAGCACCGTCCGTTTTCTTCCACGTGCGCGAGTGTTATGAGTCAGAGTGCATTCACTCTTTTTCTACACATGAAATATGAAAGCAAATAGACTTATGATTATGAATATATATTTTCTGTATGTGTTTTGTATGCAGCTCATGGTATTTTTATAGCAATAAAGGATGTTTATGACAAATATTAGCAGTGTAGCATTATTAAACATACAAAAAGTGCATGTGTCTGCTTATTAATCAAAATCAACTATAGATCACAATCGGAAGTTATTACAAGCACTCAATTTTAAAGTGGGTAAGCAAATACATTAATAATTACATACATTTGCAAGTGTAACTTGATGCTAATTGTACTTCTAATTATATTTTAGTATGTAGCCAATTCTTCTAAGCCTTATAGATAGTTTGTATCTGGTGAAGAACCTTGTTTATCTTAATTTAATGCTGTATATTGAGCAGCGGATGATGTTAAATCCATTTACGAGATACATATCTCGGGAAAAATGCATTGTTGGTCAGCACCACCTTAGCATGAAGGCGAGAATTAGCAGAAGGCGATCAATCGTTTCGCCTCACTTTTTCGCATCACACTCAGTGTGAAATGGCCTTAAAGAGCAGGTTGTATGTCATATGGGTTTTTGAAAAAGATCTCTTTTGCAGTTTATAACATAGCTCTTATTTCCTAAGAATGTGTCAATTAATGTAGACTGACGTTGTTCTAATTACTTCGTTTAATAATAAAGAATGTAGTGTAGCACACAGACTCTAGCGTGCAGGTGTGAATTAGCAGAAGGCGAACAATCGTTTCACGTTCGGTGTGAAAGCACCATTCGTCAGTAATTCGCTTTTAGGCTGTAAGGACCTTTGAAATAACTCAAATCATTTGGCAAAGTGATACAGACATGTAATGCGGTCAAGACCTGCCAGTAACTACATCCGCCATGCATTTCCCTGAAAATAATTGCATACCTTAGAACGTTCGTCAGCCAATCAGATTCAAGCATTCAACAGCCCCGTAGTATATTTTACATTAAGGTTCACAGATAACTAATACTGGAATTAGAATTTTCATCATTAAGATCTCAACGAAAACATCAAAGTAGGCACACCACAGCTCCAGAGATAGAGAAGTATTTAATTATGTTCTCACCACAGGTGACATTTCGAGCTTAAACGCTCTTCATCAGACAATGAACATACATGACAATGCTTTTATATATCCCACACTAAATCACATGATTGCCCACATGACCACACACAAAAAAAATTAAAAATCAGGGCAATCAACAAATCATGTAAGAAAAGGGCAAAAAGCAAATCACATAAAAGTGAGAGCAGCAATAAATTACAAGCACAAATACATTTCACTAAATACCTAACTGCAAAATGTTCAAAATTACACCAAAGAAAATACCAAAATGCAAAAAATGCAAAAATGACATCCAAAACAAAAACATTAAAGCATAATATAACATGTGGTAAATCTTACCATCTAAATCACTATAATAATTAAAGAAAAGGGCGAATATCAAAATCTTCATTGAGACCATTAGGAGATAAAGTATTCAAACTATAAATCCAATATGCTTCACGTTTTAAAAGTAGATTGTGAATATCACCCCCTCTTCGAGGTAATTTAACTGCTTCGATGCCAATATATTGTAGAGTCGAAACCGAATGTTTAAACTTGGAAAAATGTTGTGCTACTGGACTTCTAGGGTCATGGTGCCTAATTGCACATCTATGTTCAGCAATACGAGTTTTAAGTTGTCTACTTGTTTTCCCCACGTAGCCCAGTCCACAAGGACAACGCAACATATAAATAACGTTGCTTTAAGCTCAAAACGTCACCTGTGGTGAGAACATAATTAAATACTTCTCTATCTCTGGAGCTGTGGTGTGCCTACTTTGATGTTTTCGTTCTTATTTTTGTGTGGTAGAGCATCCACATTGAGCTTTTTTGGCCTAATTGATGTGCACTCTTGGACTGTTTTTTGTTTATCATTAAGATCTCATCAAGTCATGGTTGTGCTTTTATGCCCCCACCCCAAAAAAAATAAAAAAATAAAAATAAATAAATAAATAAAGTTTGATCATTTAAACAAACAAAGGACATCAATTTTTAATCATTGCTGTGGATTGGCATCATAAACTTTTGGAGACTATAATGGGTAAGATACAGAGAAGCTTCTGGTAAGCAACATAATAAGAAAATGTACATAAGCCATGAGATATAAATGAGAAAACCATAAATAGGTACAAAACCCTTCAGTCTCGCTATAATAGTCTATTTTTGCTATGTGATGAAATAAATCAGGAATCTAGTTTTGACTGAAATAAGTGTGAATAAATATATTTATTAAGCATTAATAAAATGTTAATTAAAATGGCTCACTATTTGGCAGGGGTTGCATTAAAATCACCTTTTTTATTCATGCATTTATAGCTGATTATCAATTATGTATAATGCATTTGTAAATGAGTTATTAGTCATTAATGAACACCTTTATAAACCCTTTACAAAGGGAACCTTAATATAAAAGGTTACCATTTAATTGCTTTATCAATAACATATAATGGTGTAATAATTATAGCCTATATTAAGAATATGTAGATCATTGCTGTTACTTATGCTCCTGCCAGTTAAAGTTGCATCCTATATTACACTTTAACATTGGCAGTTTCATTGTGCTAGCATAGCTACGGTTAAATTAACAAAATAAAAACTAGCAAGCCTAAAATGAGAAAATGTTAGAAATGTTCAAAAGTGGTCTGAATGTACAGCAGGTGTTCATTACCATTAGCTCAGAGAAATGATTGCATTCACAGTCTCTTGGTACATAAAAGATAGACAGCAGGATTTGCATATGCTATTGGCTTGTGTGTTCCCTCATGAAATGTTAAGGCCATCCCTTAATCACAGATTGTTTATAAATTCTGTACTCTCCAGATTTATTTGTCTGTATAAATGATGGCACTACTTTATGCAGCTCTCCTCACAGTTTGGTTTATAATGTGCATTGGTGTGCAGAGTCAGTATAAAAGCAAGAATAAGTGCATCTATCAGGGAGATGAGGATACATACACTTTTTACCAGCAGGGAGATGTGGTTTTGGGAGGGCTCTTTCCTTTGCATTTCAGTCCCATATCATCGATTTCTTCTTTTAGTACCAAACCTAAACCAACTAAGTATAAATTGTGTGTTACATTTTTGTCGCCTTATAAATGCTGTGTAACAAAAATCTTATATGTATATACATAAGTATATGCATGTGTGTGTGTTTAGAAATTGTTAAATCAACTGTCTGGACTCAAATGCATTTTTTACTTGTTGTATTGCAGTTATGTAATTAAATATACATAACATATAACATATAACATATACATATAAGTGTGTGAAATCTGTTGCAGCTTTACCCCTCGAGCCCTGAGGTGGATGCAG
The DNA here is from genome assembly GCF_001515605.1 of Sinocyclocheilus anshuiensis. Taxonomy (NCBI): domain Eukaryota; kingdom Metazoa; phylum Chordata; class Actinopteri; order Cypriniformes; family Cyprinidae; genus Sinocyclocheilus; species Sinocyclocheilus anshuiensis. Next base: position 56,808 of record NW_015544152.1, read on the forward strand.
ACAATGATATTTGCTGTGAGAGAAATAAACCAGCGGCAAGACCTTTTGCCAAACCTATCTCTGGGCTACCACATCAAGGACAGCGGTGATGACATACCTGTATCTGTGAAGAGGTCTCTTCTCCTGGTCAATGGACAGCCAGAGAAGGGCAGTGGACAAAGCTGTGAAGACACACAAAAGGAGCCGAGCCCTGTAATCGTGGGAGAAGCATCATCAGGCATATCCATGGCTGTTCTGAGAAGTCTAGGCTCCTTCAAAATACCTTTAGTAAAACAAAAATATTTAAACATTACTTTATTAGCAATAAAATAGTTTTGTCTTGGTAATAAACAATGTGATGATGTATTAATATGATGGACAATGTTACTGTAGCCTATCGTTTAGATGCACTTACATTCAAATATATACATTTTTTTTAACATATGCATAAATTTGCATTTAATTTTCATTTATTATAGTATATATTGAACATCTAGGTTCCATATACAATTAGTAATATCTGGATGGTTCCTTTTAATTGTATTGCATTGCTAATTTTACTGAAATGTTGTGTTTTCATATTTTAGGTGAGCTACTTTGCATCCTGTTCATGTCTCAGTAACAAGAGAGAGTTTCCAGCATTCATGCGGACAATGCCAAGTGATCTATTTCAGATTAAAGCTTTGGTAAAACTTGTTCATTATTTTCAATGGACATGGGTCGGGGTAATCGGTGTGGATACAGACTATGCTCGGTTTGCAATCCAGCTCTTCTTAAAAGAGTCTGAAAATGTTAATATTTGTCCTGCTTATGTCCACCTTTATCCTGTTGCACTGACGCAAGATGAAGCTGAGGAACTTGTAAAGATTTTAAAATCTTCTTCTGCCACAGTCATAATAAGTTTTACTGTGGACTCCTATTTGCATGCTATCTTAAAAGAGTGCAGACGGCAAAATGTTACTCATCTTCAGTGGATTGCCAGTGAGGCCTGGGCCACATCAAAAGCCCTTTGGGATGATTTTGGTGATTTGTTAATGGGAACATTAGGGTTTGCCATACGGAGGGCTGATATCCCACAACTTGGCAGTTACCTCAGAAGAGTAAGTGATTCTGTTGCTCAGACGTCACATTTTCTATCTGAGTTTTGGGAAGAGACTTTCTGTTGCCGGCTGAATGGTTCCTTAAATACTCATGTACATGGAGAAGAGCCACAGAACTGGCCACCTTGCAATGGCAGTGAGAGTTTGGATGATGTATACACTCCTTATTCAGATGTGTCACAACTCAGAGTCTCCTACAATGTTTATAAGGCTGTGTATCTCATAGCACATGCACTACATGACATGAGCACATGTGAATCAGGAAAAGGCCCCTTTCAGAATGGGACATGTGGACGTCTGTATCCTATTCTGCCATGGCAGGTGTGTGTTACTTTCTATTTTACATTCTCCCCTAGTAATATGCTTAGAATTAATTATCATACAGTGTACAAATATTAAAGCAATGATTCAATTATATAAAGGGAAGAATCTCTAAATGTACATTTATGTATTTTAATGTGTTTGCTTTTCTTTGCATTATGCTGTCTCCTAAGCTCCTGTACTACATGAAACAAGCACATTTCACAACATTAGGAGAAGAGGTCAGATTTGATGAAAACAGTGATCCAATTGCATCCTATGACCTCATGAACTGGCAAAGAGGGTCTGATGGCTCCCTTCAGCTAGTGAGGGTGGGATTCTATGATGCCTCCCTCGAAGATGACAAAGACCTAGTAATAAATGAACCAGTGATTATGTGGCACAGAGGAGAGAAGGTGTGTGCCATCCCAGTCATCACCAGATATTGCTTACTATATTTGCTTTTTCTTCAACGCTACTTAAAGTTAATGGTTGAACTAAGAAAAATACAGTTTAATAATTTTAAATGGAAATGCACTGTTGATTTAATTTTGTGTACACATGTGACTATATTTATAAATGTGTAATTTTGCACTGATAATATATACATCCAAACCCGCTCCTGGAGGGACACTGTCCTGCAAAGTTTACCCTCAACTCAAATTCCATTTGAATTAACTTACATGTCCTGAAATTATGAAATGTTACAAAAAACTTGCCTGTGTAAATTTAATTAGATTAGATATCATTTGGTAAGGCAACCCAATAGTCCAGTGGGTAGTGCTGTAGTGCCCTCAAAGCAAGAAAGTCCTTGCCTGTGGCCCGAGACAATGAAATAGGCTACAACCCTCCAATAGAGTATAATCGGTTTGCAAAATGGATGGATATACTTTTGTAGTAGAGTGTTGCACAATTTATTGGTGCAGAGATGAGTGTGCATTCTTTATTTTTTATTTTTTTACATATTTGAAACTGCATTTTGTTCACTTAATTAGAAGCACCACAATTGCTATGTTTATTTGAAAATATTGACAATCAAATTGACTAAATGAAGCTAACATTTTTTTCACAACTGTTTGTCTCGTTGGGTAATGAGGCATACTTGAATCTTGCCAACTTGTATACTTGGACCAAATTCAGGAAATACATCTTGTAAGTAGAAAAGTGGCCAAGTGCAAATACTGCAAGTGTGGGTATTGCAACAGGCCCATGGATGCACCAGAAACTTTCAGCCAGGTGTGTTGAAGATGGTTGGAACTGTTGAAAAGGTGGCCCTCCAGTAGCATTTTAAACCCTTAATTTTGATTATCCTTGCACAAGTTTTAATCTAAGATTATTTAGATGATTGTGTAAACATTATGCATAGAAAGTATGCAGTGATATGCACTCTCAAAAAGTAAGACTATGTAGTATTTTTTTTTTTCTTTTTTTCTACTTTCTATTGCCTCTTTTGCTGTGGTCATTAGGCACCAGATTCATTGTGCAGTCAAAGCTGTCTTCCAGGCTCCAGGAAAGCCAGGCAAAAAGGAAAGCCAGTTTGCTGCTTTGACTGTATACCATGTGCTGAGGGAGAGATCAGTAATCAAACAGGTGTGAATTTCTTCACAGCTCCTCACTTAATGGTATTCTGAGAAGAAAGGAAATTTGGTGTTTTATGCTCCCCCTTTCCCCCAATGTTTCCACAGACTCAATTGACTGCCTGACATGTTCAAGGGAAACATGGCCAAACCAAGCCCAAGACCAGTGTATTCCTAAAACTTTAGAGTTTTTGTCCTTTCAAGAGCCCTTGGGAATAATTCTATGGGCATTTTCAGCATTTGGGGCCTGTGCAGCATTAGCAGTGATTGGTGTGTTTATAATATACAGGAAGACACCAGTTATACGAGGAAACAATGTAGAGTTAAGTTTCCTTCTCCTCCTGTTCCTCTGTGCATGTTTTCTTATTGGCCTAACATTTATAGGGATGCCGACTGACTGGTTATGCCGGATTCGTTATCCAGCCTTTGGAATAAGCTTTACTCTCTGTATTTCATGCATCTTGGCAAAAACTGTTGTAGTTTTAATGGCTTTCAGAGCCACCCTCCCTGGCAGTAATGTCATGAAGTGGTTTGGCCCTGCTAAACTAAGATCAAGTGTAATCTTGTGCACTTTTGTGCAAGCACTTATTTGCATCATATGGTTAATAACAAAGCCTCCTGTTGCTTCATACAACACCAAGTTCTTGAGTGCAACTATAATTGTTGAATGTGCTGTCGGATCTGAAACTGGATTTTGGTGTGTGCTAGGATATATTGGCTTCCTAGCTTTGTTGTGCTTCTTATTAGCATTTTTGGCCAGAAAATTACCAGACAACTTTAATGAAGCTAAATTCATCACATTTAGCATGCTTATATTTTTTGCTGTGTGGATAACCTTCATTCCAGTTTATGTGAGCTCTCGTGGAAAATATATGGTTGCTGTCCATGTCTTTGCTATTCTAGCTTCTGCATTTGGTCTCTTGCTTTGTATATTTGCTCCTAAATGTTATATTGTATTACTGAAACCCGAGAAAAATGACAAAAAGCATATGATGAAAAAATAGTATTATGTATAGCTAGTATAAGTCTAGCTTGTAATACAATGTTCCAGGGTTAACATTTGCAATCTGTATATATGTGTGCAAAATCCTTGCAAAAAAATCGTATCTGAAATTGTTCCTTAGAAAAAGATTAATATGACCTATAGAAGTTGACTGGTTATTAAACCATGCTATTAAAGTACTCTTCCTCCTGTTCCTGCTGTTATTTTTTTATTCTAAATGACTTTTGATTTTAACACAGTAGAAGGACAGATTTAACATTATCTCCATATAATCTCCACAACGAATGCAAAGTCCTCAGACAACAAATCAAGGACATCAAAAAATCAAGGAAAGGCCCACTAAGGCCCTAGCCCGGCCCTTGTCCGACACAGCTTATCAGAATTCTCCCAATTCCCAATTATTTTACTCTCTATGGCACTGTGTTGCCAGCAGGGAACATAGCCTATTTATTTATTTTTTATTTTTGTATTTTTTTTTATAAAATGAGACACCCATTAAACTGATCAATGCTATCTATCTCAGAGGAGGAGAACTCAAATACCAATCAATTAATCTAATCATACTAATCAATGCCCTTCACTAGCTAACTTCCCTCTGTATTTTTTACTTGGATGTACATCATTCATTACATTGCATGAGTGCCCACTACTGGTGGAACTCTTGCAATGGGATGAATCGATATGTCCTAAGCCCTTGATCACTTGGAATCCCCTATGGATTTGATTTTGTATTTACATATTTTCCCCCTTACAAATTAGTTTGATGCAACAATATGCTTGGGTTATTTCACTTTCAAGGCATGTGCACATGTCACATGACTCCATATATATATATATATATATATATATATATATATTTCCAATGAAAATTGCACTTATGATCAATTTTCATCCATATAATTGCCTACACAATATATGAGTCACCTTTACTGGTAAGTAAAGAAGTATTATCAAAATCTTTACATTACATATCATCAAATGTATCATACGAAATAAAAAAAATAAATAAAAAAATACATGTTGCCTTGAGTCAACATTTTCTAATGGAATCCTGAGCAGGAGCTAGGCTGCGTTTACACTGGCACAAAAAATCCGATCTTTCGCTCACGTCTGAAACAGATCGGAATTTGTTGCACATGTGTAAACACAAAAACCCGCACGAGATCCTATTTTTTTGCATCCGATCTGAGCCACTTCCAAATGTGGATTTTAATCGGATACACATCTGATATCTAGACATCCGACCTACGTCTAAACACACATATCCCGATCGGTGACCTACGCTAGCCCTGGGACTATTCTTGTGTTTTGCCCGCCATATACCTGTTTGCCATTGTTTGACCCTGCCTGTTTACCACGTCTCTTTAATAAAGCTTGCAGATGGATCCACACGTCTCACGTCTCGTCAGCCCCGTTACATGTGCATAGTAAAGCGATCACTGCAGACAATCCTTTTGGGTGGAAATTAATGTAAACACAGATATCGGATACCAGTCGTGTCTAAAGTGAATGTAAACAGACAGTGCCAAAAAATCGGATATGGTCAAAAGATCGGATCTGTGCATTAAGACTTGCAGTGTAAATGCAGCCCTAGTTGCTTTAACCAGCTCAAACCAGCTGCCATGCTTCAAAACATACCTAATCAGCTTTTGCTGTTTTTTTTGCATTTTTGCATGAATATATAATGTATTTATAAGAATAGTAAGTTACATACTATATCTGCACATATTATGATTTTTCTTTTGAAAGGAATCGCTTCCTCAACTTTCAAAAGCAGTGAGACGTCATTAGTGAGGAAGTGCATTTTATGTCTATGTGCTTTTGCACATGCAGGTCTTTGTGTGTATGTGCATGCTTGTAAGAATAAGGTGTATATTAGGACAAGCTTATGGTGATTATATTGTGCTTTTGTCAAATTAAAAAATAAATAAACAGGATGCACTTTCTGCCATCTTTGTCTCCTTGAACTGGAGCGTGTCACAAAAATGAACAGTGTATAGACTACTTGCCACGCAGCTGTGAGAAATATATCTATAGAAAGCTTGAAATGTCTACTTTATAGCAAACCAGTTCAATTAAAAAAAATACTCTCTGATTATGTAATCTTAATGAAAGGGGCATTTCTCTCTAAAGGTGCGTTACTATACTGCAGAGATGGAGAGTCATTGTCATATTCAGCTTTGCAGTCTACACTGACTAAAAACACTAGTTTATTAATAAATTATTAAAATATCTCCTTAGAATTTTTTTCCCTACACATTCATAGTCATTACTTTTGCCGGTGCTTTGCAGCAGGCTTTATGCATGTACTTGAGCACTTAATATTAAGAGCTTATTATAGTTTAGAAGTAATTATATGAAGAGTTCAGATGCAAAAGCCTCTAAGTGTCATCTGAAATTTTCATCTAAAATTAGCATTTTTATCAGGCTCCTATATTTATGTTCATTTATTTCACTTTAATGGCATAGAAAAGGACATATACATTGCCATTAAAGTAAAATTACTGAACCTAAACATAGGAGCAGGGCTGAGAGCCGTGGGAATGGAGCGAGACCGGTGGAGTAAATGCTAATGCGCGACACCTGCGCCACTCCCCGGTCTCGAGTCTCACGGAGGAGCTCTGGAAGGATAAAAGGAGGAGTGACGACAGTGTTGGAGGAGAGAGGACCAGGCCTGGACTTTATTTTAGGAGCAGGCTAGGAAAAGTCCGAAAGGATGTACAAGTTCACATGTATCTCTCGATCTGCCCGCCACCACCTGGCACGCTGCCTTTTATCAGGGGCTCCCACAACCAATGGGAAGCAAGGTCAAAAGACAACAAAGTTACCAGTATTCCATTATACTATTTAGATACCCAAAATGAATGTTAATACACAACAGTTTGCACTATCACTTCTGGGGCTTTTCAGGGCTTCCTTGGGGCCAAAGGTCAGGGATTTGTTGGATTTTTTGTCCGGCCGAATGTGGCCCTAATCGGGCCAACTAGGGCTCGAGGAGTGGTCATGAACAAAGGCGGAGTTTATCAGAGTTAGGAAATGTATTATATGCAAAGATAAAGGCTACGCATGCTAACTATTAGGGGTGTAACGATTCATCAATATGGATCGACACATCTATCAAACATTTAATGATACGATGTATCAATGCCTGAAGGTACAAGGCGAGTGTAAAAGATGCTCGGGAGAGTTGACAGAACTGTCGAGCTCTGTGTGAGAAATTTTCTGTACGCAGTATCGCACACACATCCAAAGCTACGCACGTGTGCAGCTGCACACTTCTTGTGTTTTGACCATGCAGAAGAAATAATGTGCTGTGCACATGTAAAAATGATTTGGGAAAACCTTTTGATTTAATTTCAGTAAGTGCAAAATAATTGCAATGCTCGGGAGTTGGTGGGTCCTATAGAGTTAGAACCGGTGAATGCGATTTACAGGTGTCATAGGAATGATGTGCACCAAATCAGTCACTGTAGAAATTGAATAGGCCTACTTTAACTAAACTTTTCTCAAAATTGACTTTGTTGACTTTATCGACTTCAAACGGGTGTAGCTCAGTCATTTTTGGCCAAATCCAAAAAATCAGTTTTTTTTTTTACTTTTTTTACTTTTATGGAGATTGTGAAAACACAGGACACAGGAGACAGTGCTCAAACATCCTCAGATTACATACATTATGAACAATTAATTGAAATGCTTTTTTTCTAAAGAAATTTGACGCAAAAATACAAGTGTTTATCAACTTTCTTATATTGTCTTATTGTTATGGTTATGATCTGTTTTGGTTTAGTTTGCTGTGTCTCCTTTCTCCTGCCTTGTTTGTTTCCATGGTTTTTGATTAATTAGCTCCACACCTGTTTCTGTTTCTCCCTGATTACGTTCCAGTATTTAAAACCTGTGTTCTCCATTATTCCCTTGTCTGCTATTGAGTTGATTCCCCAATGTGCTACGTGAGTGTCTGTCTGCCCTGTATTTCCCCGAAGCGAAGATTAAAAAGACTATAGGCGAGGGCTCCCTCTGCTGGCTTGGCGTTACACAGTGCTAAAAGTCCTAAATGTTTGTGCCAATCATTTTTCGCTGGACTGCCTCACAAACGAGGATCAGTTCAAAGCTGGATTTTTGAAAAGGTTGATTCTGAAAGAGGACTCAATGCCTATGCTTCATGCGCGAACGTCAGCCCCAGACAAAGTAAGTTCAGTATCACATGTCATATTTTGTTTTCCAAATTGCCTTTCTGAAAGAGCTTCTTGGCACTGTAAGGTTAATGTTGCTAAAGCTACCATTAACTCTGCCTGTTTTCACTGATGCTGACAGACATGCTTATAAATAGGAATGTGGTAGTTAAAAATTGCATATGAAAGCAATGTGAAGCCGACTGCTAGAATTTGTGAAAGAGGGACTGAGAGTTTCTGACATTTTCAGTGCATGAGATTGTCATGTTTTGTTGTTGCTGGTATGCCAGAGCATGAGCTCTTGAAGCTCTACCCTCTTCTGAAAAGGGGGTCGGGAGCACCAGTTAATTTGCATTTAAAGGGAAAAACACAAAAACTGTGCGTTGTGTTTCATACCCTAAAAGTGGCAAGCTATAAAAAATTATCTGTGAGGTATTTTGAGCTAAAACTTCACATACACACTCTGGGGACATCAGAGACTTGTTTTACATCTTGTAAAAAGGGGCATAATAGGTCACCTTTAAAATTCACTTTTATAAGGTGTTTGAACACTGATGTGTATCCACGGTGTGTGTAAACAACAAGCCTATAATGGTAAAAATCCACTCATTATGATTTATAATCCCCGTAAATCATAAACAGTCTCTCCAAAAGTGAAGTTCCTGATTTTCCCCTACTGTGATGTCACAGTAGGGACAAAGCCCCACCCGCGACTGGTGAGAATCTGCCCTATTAGCATAGACACAGCCCTGAGTGAGCTGCACACAGTCTGCCATGTTTATATCATCGCTAGAGCAGCTAGTGATATGTGTCAGCGACATAAACATTATAGCTGCTCTGTTGTTGGCTGTTTGTTTGTTTGTTTTTTATTTATATAGCACAGTTTAATACAACACCAGGTTGCACAAAGTGCTTAACAATATCACAATAAAATTACATAAAAACAAACATAGTCACAAATAACAACACAAATCACATAACAACATAGGCACAATTTAGAATAACTAAACCTGCATCACAACAACTCCTCATTAGTCTTTAAACCTTTAGGCGCCAGGGTTTTTTTGGAAAAATGCTGGATTTTGACATCAAGATTTCAAAAGCTTGTGACTTCAAAGGGCTTAAAGATAGAGATCTAATGTAAATTAGAAAAATGTTGGGCATGACCGAAAGTTTACGCAATTTTGCGACTTTGGCGCTTAGAGGGTTAAAAGATGTGCTTTTAACATAGCTTTGAAAACCGGTAGTGAGATAACGAATCTAATAGTATGAGGGAGGTCATTCCACAGTTTTGGACCGGCTCGCGAAAAGGCTCTATCTCCCCTGTAGAGGTCCTGTGATAATATTAGTCCCGTGCAAATCGCCATCTCCGTGATTCGGCGAGCATTTGGCAGTTCGTATATCATTTTTCGAGGTTTTTGTTTGCTATGCGCCTTTTTATCCATCTTCCGCGAAGAATGGAGCTGCGTTGGAGTGTTTGATAGTATTTTGGGTGCTGTCATCATATTGCTACACCATACAATTTGCAGAAAGAGAAAGCTGAAAAGGTTTTGAGGTTAATGTGTTACAAATAAATCAAGCATAAAGCTTGAGATATTATTTTAACCTGGTGAAATGTAAATGACACAGCGCACGAAACTATATTAGTTTCTTTTTTTTAATCCATCTGGACCATAGAATGGGACTCTCAAAGCCTTGACAGCCGGGTATCCGGGAGACAAGTCAGTCAATTCGAGTAAAATCACAGGCTTCGCTTATCCCGTGCAAGTGCACCACACGAAATTCAGATGTGGTGGGGTAATTTCAAAATCACACAAGGTCCCCAGATAATACTAATGCGAATAGGGCTCTAGTAACATGAAGGAGGTGTTGATTTTCGGACCTCAGAGATCTCTTAGGAGTATAAACTGATATCAATCTTGATAAATACTCAGGGGCTAAATTGTGAAGGGCCATAAAAACGAAAATAAGAATCCTATAAATAATTTTAAGCCGTACCGGCAGCCAATTTATTTACGCAAATAATGGAGTGACTGAGTCATGTTTTTTTGCAGACTTAATCATTTTCGCCGCTGCGTTCTGTGCAATGCAGTTCAATGCAGATTTAAAATCATAAGAAATAGTTTACTGATACTGTTTTTGAAACCAAATCTTTGCATATCTACAGGAAACACTGCATCTAACAATGGTTTGGAAAATAAATAGTTAATTAAAAAATAATAATAAATAAAAGCATATACATCCACTCAAATACGGTTATCTAATAAGCATGTGTCCTATTCTGTGTACTAAACTCCTGAAACATTGGTGTCTCTTTGTATATGATATGATGATAGTTTTCTCAAAATAAGTAAAATGCTCATGAAGTGACTCAGAGCAGTTCTAGAGATTATGTTTATGTGTTCATGTACTCATATATTGAGGCGGCAGAGGCTGAAAACACAGCGAGCTTCAGTAGGCCTGTGTAGTAAATGAAACCGCATGTCAGCGCCATTAATTTCCATGAGGGGTGGACTGGGAAAAAAATTTCAAATCAATACTTTTGATTTATTCGTCCAAAATGTGGCATATTCCGTCCGTGTTAGGCTATAGGAATTCCGTTTTTTATGACTGGATTCTACGAACCAGTCTGTGTTTTCTGCATTGCGGAAATTATAGGGCCGTATGTCTCAGAGTAGTCAGTGCAATTTGGGAAAGAAATCAATTAAATCTGTATGTGGATGTGTGTAAATATTCAAATGTAATCCCCTTTGTAATCGTTAACATTTTCATAAGTAACTGCAATTTAATTACAAATTTTTTCTTAGTAACTGTAACTGATTACAGTTACATTTATTTTGTAATTGAATTACGTATCGCCGTTACATGTAACTAGTTACTCCCCAACACTGGTGATAGAGTATGCAAACACTGCGAGAGCATCACTACCGGAAGCAGAAATGTCTGCCTTGACATCTCCGCTTTTCAATTCCGCCCCCGACTGCAAGCGGCTACTCTCGCCGATTGGTCTGCGCAGTGCTGCATGAAGTCGAAGACACCTATTCTGAAGGTCTGGCTATGCGAAACTACTGGAGTATCCGAAGCACAAGCTGTAAAAGCGCTGCCCTTTTCTGGAAGGGGGTGGGGAGCAGCAGCTCGTTTGCATTTAACCCTTAAATGCATACCTCGAGTCTTTAGCGACCCGGGACCTCATTCACTAGCCTCTCCCTTCTTAATTTTTTTAAAGTTAGACATCAACTTTCTTAGTATTCTTCAATCTATTCATTATAATCAATATAACAAGAAAAAAAATATGAAAGAATGTGTTTTTTCGGATTTTTAATTTATTTTTGTAAAAAGTGTATAGGGGCGCTAGAGACCCGGTAAATGTGTAAGTATTTTACTGCGCAACTATATTTACATATCTGATGACTCAATATGTGCAATTAATTTTTATTCCTCAAGGTGGCACTGTTTGATACACAATGATGATGTGATGTTTCACTCATACCTACCACAGGCATAAAACAAAAGAGTCAGCAAAAAGTTAACTGGTTTGAATGGCTTTACTGCAGAGCAATTACTGTACGCAATGAATAAATGTCACTGTCATTTGATGATGGATGTGGTGAATAAGCTGCCAGTGATCAAAATATTGATTTTGAAGTAATTGAAAATGATAGTTTTGAGAATATGGTTGAGATCGCGAATATGAGCCAGATGCTGGATGTACTGTGGAAACGCGCTCTGACAATGACAGCGATGGTAAAACCAGCTGCTCAAACTGAACCCTTCTAACTTTCAAAAGGTAATGAAATATACTTTATTTTATTCTTCTGTAATTGTTCCTTAAAATATCAAGAGAGTTATAGATCCATCAGTGCTGAATATATAGGTCCGGGTCGCTAAAGACCTGAATGTGTAATAATGATTGGCGAAACATTAATGCATTTAAGAGTTAAAGAGACACACTCGAAAACAGTGTGTTTCTGCTCATGCCCCAAAAAGGGTAATTTTGGGCATGGTATAATAAATGATTTGTGGGGTATTTTGGGCTGAAACTTCACAGACACATTCTGGGGACACATGAGACTTAAATTACATCTTGTAGAAAGGGGCATAGGTCCCCTTTAAATTGGAGTTGCCATTACAGAGCACCTGCGACTGAACAAGTATGTGTGTTCCCTTTCGAACAGTCTCTCCCGTTGCATAGAACGCATATGGGGAAAACTCCTGTTCAGAGACTGCACTCACTGAAGGCTCATGCTCTCACTGCACGAGTATGAGTCTTTCCCGTCTCTGCTCACGGAATATCCTCCCCTGCCGCTTTCCCGTTTCTATTCGGCACATCTGAGGAGGATGTCATCATCGAGGACGTCATCGGCAATGACTCCATGTCCTTGGCAGCATTTGATGCAGAAGGGTGGGAAGGTTCCGGCGGGGAGCCCAAAGCCATTCCCCCTTCTCAACCTGTGGTTGACGTGGCACGCCCCCTACTCGGCCCGTGTTAATTCCTCGGCGCGAGTGAGTACTCTGATTGGATGTTCAGTTTAGCGAACGAGTCAGTGCCGAGAATTAAAGCGGAAGTGATGAAAACAAGCATGTAAATGAAGGCGGTACAGACAGAAGGCTGTTTTAAATGTTACGTGATCTTTCCAAATCATTCTAATACGCGAATGTTTTCATAACACACGAGCCGCTTAAAATGATTAAAGTTATCAACGTTACTGATATTCAAAATGGTAAGCAAGCGCCGCTTTGTTTACATTTCGTATATCTGCGTTTATCTTGTATATCTTTGTTTCGGTTTCTCCTTTTGAATGATGAATATCTACTACTGATAGCTGCTGATATGAACAGCTCGTTCCTCTCACGCATGCGCAGAATGCACGTGTTAGTTTGCCGTCGGCTGTAGTCTGTGCGGTGTGTTCGAGCGCAGCTTTTTGGTCAGATGCTGCCGACGCGAGGCGACAACACCGTCGGCTTTCGTCGCCGCTAGTTCTTTGAAGTCGGCTTGGTGTGTCCCGGCCTTTAAGTGCTCTCGACTCCGTTCAGAGCCCAGGTAATCACCCTGCTGGCGCTACCCGTTGCAGATGGTGAGCAGGGTCAGAATCTGTTCTGTCCAGAGAGGGCACTGAGAGTATATCTAGAGTGCTCTAGCCTGTTTAGACAGTCAGAGCAGTTCTTTGTTTGCTTTGGAGGCCGCCATAAGGGACTGCCGGCCACAAAGCAATGACTTTCTCGCTTGATTGTAGATGCAATAGCCTTGTCTTATGCCTCAGAAGGCTTACAATGCCTTATAGGTGTGAGGGCCCATTCCACAAGGGGGGTGGCCTCCTCCTGGGCATGGTCCAGCGGAATTTCTATTAGTGAGATTTGTGCGGCCGCCGACTGGTCGTCGCCATCCACGTTTGCCAGATTTTACAACCTGCAGGCATGTGTTCTTTCTGTTTAAATTGCCATTCTTCCCCCCCTGGGTTAAGCTGGTTATGAGAAGGCGGGACTTGATTTCATCCTTCGGGAATTGATTGGATCGTTGGAAGTTGGGGCATTGTTAACAAAATGGAGGCAGATCTGAATGCCAGTTTGCAGTTAGTGGTGGGGGATTTCTCTCCACTGGATTCACAGCCGACACCCAAGCATGAATAAATGTTTTATTTATTAAGGATGACAACGACGATCAACGGCATAAAACATGCCTAAACAGTGCGCGCGAGAGAGAGAGAGAGAGAGAGACTGCCTGAATGACTGAGCACGTCCTCCATCAGGTTAAGTCATATTCATGAAAAAAATTAGTTTGCAATGTCCTAAGAGTAATGATGTTGTAATATCCTAATATCTTTTCAATGTTTAGGGGTAACGTACTACCCCATGACTGGTGTCAGTGCTATAAAGTGAAGCATCAGCTTCAGCTTTTCCCCCTGTCGTTTATCCCAGCATTTACCCCTCACGTCACTAGCTCCGCCCTTGCACCATAGCTCGTGATTTAGGGGTAACGTACTCCCTCATGACTGGTGTCAGTGCTATAAAGTGAAGCATCAGCTTCAGCTTTTCCCCCTGTCGTTTATCCCAGCATTTACCCCTCACGTCACTAGCTCCGCCCTTGCACCATAGCTCGTGACCGAAAGAGAAGATGAGTCATTTTGAGGGGGAGGGGAGGTTAACGTATTTGTAAAATAATGAAGTGCACGGATAAATTATTATTAAAAAATAAGAATTTTCAATTTTGATTTCATGGTGACTTTAAGGGTGGGTTTTAGAGTAGTGCTGGTGTGAAAGAGACAACGCAGCTTGGTTTTGGGCTTGTGGCTTGAGGTGCGAGGCTAGCTGCACCAGGCTAGTTGCACCAGGCTAGTTGTTAATCTTGGTTCGCATTGGAAAAGCGGCTTATAAGTCAGGCCCTGTCAGGCTCAGGCTGAAATGCATGGCTCTAGAGGGGATAGATTTTTGGCCAGGTTGGATTCGTTCATTTGGTTTGGCCAACTCCATTTATTATTAGTAGTAGTAGTAGTAGTAGTAGTATTACTTAACTTTCCCCTATCTCCATGCCATTCTTGATGCAGAAATTGGTGATTTAACTCCTGTGAACAAGAATAGTATTGTTTGTTTGATGCCTGACTCTGAATGCAAACAGACTAAGGAATTCACCAAAAGCTCTTGCATGAAAGCACCCTCAGCAGCACATTCAAATATATTTTTTCAATAGCTTGATGCCAGCATTTCTTGATTAAAATTGACTTCATCCAGCTGCAACAGTTCTTGTGTTAAAAATAATCAGTTAAGCAGTTCATGAGTAAATGGTACACTAACATTTTTAGAAACAAAACAAATAGTGTATTAGCAGAAATTATGTTGGTCAAGCTACTATTTACTATTTTAAATTACTGATTAATTTAGTTTACAATTGTTCTATGCTTCTGTCCCTGCCCCTATACAGAGTTCTGTTCATGCCTCTAGCATAACCATAAGAACAAGCAAAGTCAAGGTCAAAAGGTATAATGAGTCTTAGGCGAAAATACAAACAAACAAACAAACAATAAATAAATAAATTCCCCAAGTGCTCAGAATTGTTTGTGGTAATGAAAGCATTGCGGAAAATAACAATGCAGTAGTCCTATGAATCTGAACCATTCAAATCAGGATTTTTTTCTTTTTTTAAATCTGCATATGGCATTAATAATCAGCAAGTTAAGACATTTAGATTACATTTACATTTAATCATCTAGCAGATGCTTTTATCCAGAGGAACTTGCAAATGAGGAAAATAGAAATGATGCAATCAAACCAGCGTAAGATAATTTTTGTGATAATTATAATTGGGAAAATTATTTGTAGATGGCAAGGAAAGACAACTTAAACTTTTAACTTACTAATTAACTTTTATTTCTGCTAATGATTAGGGTGTTTGATAATGTACATTGTTTAGTAGATACTTATCTTAAACAAAATATAAAAATAGTCCAGACTTCAACCCCCATACACCCCATACTCTTTTCTCTCTCACATGACCTTCTGCATTATATATGTATCTAAGTGTGAAAAATCTAATTGGGCTCAACTGATGAAATATCTAATTTGGCTCAACTGACAAAATGTTATTCATTTTATTTTATTTTAATTAAAAATATATTTGCAAAGTCAAAGATATACTGTAACAAACAGAGGCATTTTTTAAATTAATTTTTTATAAAATACCCACATTTCCACATTTCACACTCAAGTACTTAAGTGTTTATTATATGCACAGTAAAAATAAAGCCACATGTATCAAAATTTTTACCTTTTTTTTTATTTTTTACATTGTTGTGTTCTGTGCCTTTGCTGTGTAGATAAAGGCAAATATATCCTTCAACTGAAAATTAATTAATTGATTACAGTGATCTGGAAATACAACAACAACAACAACAACAATAATAATAATAGTAGTAGTAGTATCACAACAGTGTATATAAGTTAATATAAAAAGCTAATTGTCATAACCAGGCAACTTGTCTTTATTCAGTTGAAAAAAAAAAGTGGATCACTACTGTATTTTTGACTGTAGTGTGTTATTCCAAATGTTTAAAACTTTTTTTTTTCTTTTTGTTATGTTTTCATCATATGCTTTTTGTCATTTTTCTCAGGTTTCAGAAGTACAATATAACATTTAGGAGCAAATATACATAGCAAGAGACCAAAGGCAGATGCTAGAATAGCAAAGACATGGACAGCAACCATATACTTTCCACGAGAGCTTACATAAACTGGAATGAAGGTTATCCACACAGCAAAAAATATAAGCATGCTGAATGTGATGAATTTTGCCTCATTAAAGTTGTCTGGCAATTTTCTTGCCAAAAATGCCATTAAGAAACACAAACAAGCTAGGAGTCCAATATAACCTAAGACACACCAAAATCCAACTTCAGATCCTACAGCACATTCAACAATTATAGCTGCACTCATAAACTTGGTGTTATATGATGCAAAAGGAGGCTTTGTTGTTATCCATATGGTACAAATAAGTGCTTGCACAAAAGTGCACAAGATTACGCTTGATCTTTGTTTAGCAGGGTCAAACCACTTCATGACATTACTGCCAGGGAGGGTGGCTCTGAAAGCCATTAAAACTACTACAGTTTTTGCCAAGATGCATGAAATACAGAGAGTAAAGCTTATTCCAAAGGCTGGATACCGAATCTGACATAACCAGTCAGTCGGCTTCCCTATAAATGTTAGGCCAATAAGAAAGCATGCACAGAGGAAAAGGAGGAGAAGGAAACTTAACTCTACATTGTTTCCTCGTATGACTGGAGTCTTTCTATACATTATAAACACAACAATCACTGCTAATGCTGCACAGGCCCCAAATGCTGAAAATGCCCATAGAATTATTCCCAAGGGCTCCTGAAAGGACAAAAACTCTAAAGTTTTGGGAATGCACTGGTCTTGGGCTTGGTTTGGCCATGTTTCTTTAGAACATGTTAGGCAATCATTTGAATCTGTGGAAAAATTGGTGAAAATGGGGTGCATAAAATATATTTATATTTTGATTATTGCAACCCCCCCACCTACCTAAAAAACAAAAAGTGAGGAGCTTTGAGAAAATTCACACCTGTCTGATTACTGATCTCTCCTTCAGCACATGGTATACAGTCAAAGCAGCAGACTGGCTTTCCTTTCTGCCTGGCCTTCCTGGAGCCTGGCAGACAGCTTTTACTGCACAGTGATTCTGGTGCCTAATGACCACAGCAGAGCAAGCAGTAGAAAAACACTACATAGTCTCAATGAGAGTGCATGTCACTACATATTTTCATTGCATAAAGACATATGCGACTTAAAAATCTAAAATGTTTAGTATAAAATAAAAGCAATAGTGCATTGCCATTTCAAGTTAAAAAACTGGATTTTATTTAGTTCTGCCATAACTACTGGGGAGAGTTGAAGGAAAAACAGACAAAGCAAGCAATATCGGGTGATGAATGGGATGGCACACACCTTCTCTCCTCTGTGCCACATAATTGCTGGCTCATCTATTTCTAGGTCCATGTCATCTTCGAGGGAGGCATCATAGAATCCCACCCTCACTAGTTGAAGGGAGCCATCCGACTCTCTTTGCCAGTTCATCAGGTCATAGGATGCAATGGGATCACCATTATCATCAAATCTGACCTCTTCCCCTAGTGTTGTGAAATGTGTTCTTTTCATATAGTACAGGAGCTTAGGTGAATGTTGGTAGATAGGATGATGCAAAGCAAATCATTAAAATGCATGGTTGGCAATATATTGATGTATAGATGATACATTTAACCATTGTTTTAACATGTGTAGTGTTTGATAATTTCTTATTAGCACAATATAGGCAGAGAATGTAAAATGGTGAGTAACACACACCTGCCATGGCAGAACTTGAGATAGACTCCCACATGCCCCATTCTGAAAGGGGCCTTTTCCTGGTTCACATTTGCTCATGTCATGTAGTGCATGTGCTATGAGATACACAGCCTTATAAACATTGTATGAGACTCTGAGTTGTGACACATCTGAATAAGGAGTGTATACATCGTCCAAACTCTCACTGCCATTGCAGGGTGGCCAGTTATGTGCCTCTTCTCCATGTACATGAGTATTTAAGGACCCATTCAGTCGGCAACGGAAAGTCTCTTCCCAAAACTCAGAGAGAAAATGTGACTTCTGAGCAACAGAAGCATTTACTCTTCTGAGGTAACTACCAAAATGTGGGATATCAGCTCTCCGAATGGCAAACCCTAATGTTCCCTTTAACAGATCACCAAAATCGCCCCAGAGGGCTTTTGATGTGGCCCAAGCCTCACTGGCAATCCACTGAAGATGAGTAACATTTTGCCGTCTGCACTCTTTTAGTATACTTTGTAGTTCTGATTCCCCAGAGAAGTTTACTATGACTGTGGCAGAAGACGATTTTAAAATGTTCACAAGTTCCTCCACTGCATCTTGCATCAGTACAACAGGATAGAAGTGAACATAAGCAGGACAAATATCAAATCTTTCGGACTCCTTTAAGAAAAGCTGGAGAGCAAAGCGAGCATAATCTGATTCGACACCGATTACCCCAACCCATGTCCATTGAAAATAATGAACAAGTTTTACCAAAGCTTTAATCTGAAATAGATCACTTGGCATTGTCCGCATGAATGCTGGACACTCTCTCTTGTCACTGAGACATGAACAGGATGCAAAGTAGCTCACCTAAAATATGAAAACACAACATTTCAGAAAGATTAAAAAGTAACTAATAAGTAAACTAATAAAGTAAAACCAAATAAATGCTAACAATGTTAATTGACAATTTGTGTATGCATACACTTTCATTACCAAGGCAAAGGAAATGCAACTGCAAGAGATTAAATCAAAATAATTTTAAATATTTTCTTTTACCAGGGGTATTTTAAAGGATACTAGAGTTCTCAGAACAGCCATGGAGACTCCTGATGCAGCATCTCCCACGATTACAGGGCTCGGCTGCTTTTGAATATCTTTACAGCTTTGTCCACTGCCCTTCTCTGGCTGT
This sequence comes from Sinocyclocheilus anshuiensis, assembly GCF_001515605.1. Taxonomy (NCBI): domain Eukaryota; kingdom Metazoa; phylum Chordata; class Actinopteri; order Cypriniformes; family Cyprinidae; genus Sinocyclocheilus; species Sinocyclocheilus anshuiensis. The sequence goes on from NW_015544152.1 coordinate 75,944, forward strand.
CCATTGACCAGAAGAAGAGACCTCTTCACAGATACAGGTATGTCATCACCGCTGTCCCTGATGTGGTAGCCCAAGGATAGGTTTGGCAAAAGGTCTTGCCGCTGGTTTATTTCTCTCACAGCAAAGATCATCGTCTGCATCCACCTCAGGGCTCTAGGAGTGAAGCTGCATCAGATTTCACACACACACACACACACACACACACACAAACACACATTTAATGCACACTTATTAACTGCATTATTTGCAATGTAAAAAAAAAAAATAATAATAATTTCTAAACATTACAAAACATCGATCAGATTACGAAAGCATGACACACAATTTATACTTGGTTGGCTCAGGTTTGGTCTTGAAAGAAGGAAAAGATGATATGGGGCTGGAATGCAAAGGAAAAACCGCTCCCAAAACGACATCTCCCCCCTTGTAAAAGCTGTAGGTATCTTCATCTCCCTGAAAGACACACTTAGTCTTGCTTTTATACTGACTCTGCAAACCAATACACAGCAGAGGCCAAAATGTAAAATGTAAAAGCAAAACTGCATTAAGCTGTGCCATAACTGATAACTGACAGAATCTAATGGGTACAGCATTTGTAGATAATCTGTGATTGAGGGATGGCCTTAACTTTTTTTCACCTGTAAAAAAAAATCATATGCCCCTCCTGCTGTCAATCTTTTATGTAGCAAGCCTTTGTGAATGCAATTATTTCTTTGAGCCAATGATAATGCACACCTGATACACATTCATCCATGAGACAACGTCAATCAATCAATCAGTCAATCAGTCAATAAAAAAATGGTCACATTATAACTTATTTTCTGTGTCAGTTAATTTCACAGTAGCTATTCTGGTGCACATTTTACTGTGGGCTGTAAAAACTGTATGCGGAAAACATTTTGTTGGGATTATACCTGTAGCATTGACAGTGTTGTCTACTCATTTTACAGTTGTATATTTACATGCTGTAATTATAGACCATCAATTGTAAAATAGTGATGATGCAAACATTCCCTAAGCCTATCTCAGATATACTGAATGAATGAATGAATGAATGAATGAATG
>NW_015544152.1:77188-79379 GCF_001515605.1 Sinocyclocheilus anshuiensis
AATCAATCAATCAATCAATCAATCAATCAATCAATCAATCAATCAATCAATCAATCAATCAATCAATCAATCAATCAATCAATCAATCAATCAATCAATCAATCAATCAATCAATCAATCAATCAATCAATCAATCAATCAATCAATCAATCAATCAATCAATCAATCAATCAAAAGAAAGAATTTCTTACTTGGGGAGTGTAGGAAAGTAAATTGTTATTCTACATTTTCTGAAGAATAATTATGAGAAACCCATCTATTGTTTTACAAGAAGGTATTTTAATAACATAATTCCATGCAGGTTTGATCTAAGGGCTTTCCGCTGGGCTCTCACTACTTGCTGTGGAGGAAATAAACAACAGAAAATATCTCTTACCAATCCATACTCTGGCTTATAGTATCTTTGACTCTTGTGGTACTCCTGTGACTGCTCAGAAAGTAGTCCTGGCAGTGCTGAATGGACAGGATGTTGTTCAAAATGTTATATGTTCTGGAGCTAGCACTTTATTAGGATTAATAGGGGAATCTGGATCCTCACAATCAATCGTTGTCTCCAGAACTGTGGAGCCTATCAGAATACCCATGGTAAATAAATTAAAAAAATAAATGAATAAATTAATACATAAATATGTTTTCCTGTTATATATATATATATATATATATATATTTGGCTAACATTTGTTTCTTTTTCATTTGTTTCTTCTGTTTCTTTTTTTAATTATTATGTAATTTATAGATAAGTTACTTCTCAACCTGCTCTTGTTTAAGTGATCGGAAGCAGTTCCCAACATTTTTCAGAGTGGTTCCCAATGATGATTACCAGGTCAAAGCTATTGCACAACTCTTAAAGCGGTTTGACTGGACATGGATTGGTATGGTGACTGAAGACGATGACTATGGCAGGTTTGCTTTACAAGGCTTAAAGCGAGAAATTGAGAATACTAACATTTGTCTGGCCTATCATGAAATGATACCTAAAGACTATACCCAGGAACAGGTCCTGAAGATTCTTAAAGTAATGAAGGAATCAACAGCTAAGGTGGTGGTTGTTTTTTCAGGGGAGGGGGGATTTTACCCTTTCTTAAGAGAGTTTGTGACCCAAAATATCACAGGAATGGAATGGATTGCAAGTGAGGCTTGGGTTACAGCTTCAATGTTAGCAGAATCATATCCATTCTTAGATGGCACAATTGGGTTTGCAATACATCAAGGATACATTCCAGGTCTTCAGAATTACCTCAAAACGGTGACCCCAGAAAGGTACCCTTCTAACCCTCAAGTTCAGGAGTTGTGGGAGGCTCTCTATGGTTGTTTTCCCTCCACAACCAGCTTGAACAGTCATTTGCCCTCCTGCACAGGAAAGGAAACTCTCAGACAAGAACACTCTGCCTACATGAACACATCCAGCCCTCGTGTGGCCTACGATGTATATAAAGCAGTGTATGCCTTTGCTCATTCTCTACATAATCTCATTAACTGTAAACCTGGAAATGGACCGTTTGAGAATTTCTCATGTGCAACCCTCAACAATGTGTTTCCATGGCAGGTAAAAGTACCTAAGGGTTTAAGGAGAACTGATTTTCACAGAGAATAGTGATTATATTTTGCATATTTTTCTTCTTAAAATTTGTTTTTGATCATAAATGTCTGCCCCCTCCCTCCATTCCCATCCCCTTCTTGTTGCTTTTTTTTTTCTTCTCCAAAGCTTCAGCATTATTTACAGGAAATCTCTTTCTCTGTTTCTGGAGAAAAGGTCAATTTTGATGTTAAGGGAGATTCAATCCCATCATATGATTTAATAAACTGGCAAAGACTTTCAAGTGGAGATATTCAGTTTGTTAAAGTGGGCATCTATGATGGTGCTCAGCAAGCTGGGAGAGAACTGTTGATTGTGGAGCAGGCCATTATGTGGTCTCACCTACAGAACAAGGCAAGGTGTTCTATTAAAAATACTGTCACTATGTGATCTTTGAGCCAGTATTCGCATAATAACTTGTATTATGCGAATGTGAATAATTGTGAATAATTAAAAAGGGTGACTTGTTTATGTTTAAATACTCCTAAATATGTTGTTTGGACTCACAAATTCTAATAGGTATTTAATATTTATTTTATTTATTTATTTATTTAGTCATTTATCAGACACTTTTATCCAAAGCGACTTACAAATGAGGACAACAGAGACAACAGA
>NW_015544152.1:79476-82987 GCF_001515605.1 Sinocyclocheilus anshuiensis
AAGGTGGTTGAGTTTCTCTCCCATGATGCAATGGGAATCACCCTGACTCTGATAGCTGTAGTGGGAGCATTTCTGACTGTCACAGTGCTGGTGATATTGCTTTACAACAAAGGAACCCCTATAGTCCGTGTGAATAACTCAGAGTCAGTGATAACAAGATAAAAAAACTGAGTTCTGTGTTTTCTATGCGCTTTGGTGTTTATTGGGGAACCCACATCCTGGTCCTGCATGCTGCGACACACTGCCTTCAGCATCACTTTCTCTCTCTGCATCTCCTGCATCCTGGGCAGGACTTTAGGAAAAGATAAAAATAAAGCTAAAAACAATTCAAATTATTAAAGAACAAAAGGTATAAGAGTATAATAATGATTCTAACATAACACTAAGCCAAACACCAAAAAAACAACTACCACATCCTGGTCCTGCATGCTGCGACACACTGCCTTCAGCATCACTTTCTCTCTCTGCATCTCCTGCATCCTGGGCAGGACTTTAGTTGTGTTGGCAGCTTTTATAGCTACCCGACCTGGAAACAATATAATGAAATGGTTGGGCCCCACACAGCAGAGAATAATCATCTTCTGCTGCACTCTGGTCCAGGTGATTATATGTACTGCTTGGCTTACAATATCCCATCCTTTCCCCTATAGAAACACTAAATATCAACAGTCCAAGATCATCCTGGATTGCAGTGTGGGCTCTGATCTGGCCTTCTGGTGCGTGCTGGGATATATTGGCCTTTTGGCCTCTGTAATTTTTTTCTGGCTTTTCTGGCCCGGAAGTTGTGGCCAAATACATCACCTTCAGCATGCTTATATTTTGTGCAGTGTGGCTAGCATTTGTACTTGCATATGTCAGTTCACCTGGTAAATTTACAACTGCTGTGGAGATTTTTGCTATTTTAGCTTCTAGTTTTGGCCTGCTCTTCTGCTTGTTCACCCCCAAATGTTACATTATTTTATTAAAGTCCGAGAAGAACACAAAGCAACATTTAATGGGAAAATTTACAAAATAAAATCATTTTGTACAGGGGTGACCCCGAATAGTCGACGATTGGATGCTTCAATAGGAGGAGCCTGATTCGACTACCAATCTCACAGTCGAATATTCGCGGGGTGTTATGATCATGCCATTTTGCCTATATGGTGGTGCTCAAATGTCTGATTTCACATAGACCTACCGGTTTTCTCCCAATAAGTTAATATACAGCCTATTATGATAATGCTGTAAATAAGATTCTGAAAAGAAAGAAGCTTCAAATAAATATTTTGACGTACGTGAATAAATCCAACCACCCCTATAGATTTAAGTTTCACTTTCTATAATCCGTGACCGACAGAGGAGCATCTTGGCGGCAGGGATTTAAAGCTTTAACAAGACTCAAACTGACAGACAGAGTGAAAGACTGGATTTTTTTCGATCAGGTAGGGTACAAGTGATTTCAAAACATTTCAGCCTTATATATATATATCTCGTGTATATGTATCTCGTATAAGATGCATTTGGTTGAGTCAAGCGCTTTATTGTAGTACTACGGTGATTATCTCTTCAGCGCGCAGCGCGAGCAGGACAGCCAACAATGCAGAATATTAATAACTATGACTGGGACTGTCATACACATAACATTATAATGAGAACACTATTATAATAAAACGCTGTGAATTTTTATAGTTTAGTTGCCGTGTTTCTGCACGCTGTTGCGGGAAGATCGCATCCACAAAAGGAGTTCATTCAGAGCCGCACAGACACGTTCATGTGCATTATTTTGGTATGGGATGATATTAGACTCAACATGATTAATAGATGCACGCACAATTATCCATGTACTGCATAAATTTTATACATGTATCTTACTAACCACAAACAAATGCCTTTCAATTTGAGTCTGTGGAATTCAGGATTAAATGAATGTGCAGCAATTTTTACAAATACAGACATGTTTGCGAATAAAAATGTTCTCTTCTGCATTAATATATCATAAATTACTCATGTAAAAAGGAATCCGTACATATGTGGATCAGGTGACACGTGTGCATTAATTGATGTCTAGTTCGAGTCGATCTTGTTCGGTTCATTTGGATTTTGAGACATTATTTTCGCAGTTTATAGCATTTCACGTCCCCCCCACACACAACTACCAACGAACAAGGCCCAGTGCAATTCATTAACGTGTACGTAAAATCAAAAATGAGTAAAATGTGCGTCACTACACTTAAACAAATGCTTTTCCACCGGTGCCTGCAGAGTTAAGAATTACATTAATGTCCAGCATTTTGTTCAAATAGAGACATATTTGTGAATACAAATGTTATAGTTTGTATTAAAGTATCATAATTTGTGCATGTAGCGATTAAAATGTGCATTTGTGGATCAGGCGACATGCGTGCATTCATTCACGTCTCTTCTGAGTCGATTCTATTTGATTCATTTGAATTTTGAGACTTTCGTTCCGCCCTTTTAGCCTTGCCCAATCCACACACACACAGCTCGCGATCCACACGCAGCTGAGTCAAAGAAAATCAGCGACCACTAGATGGCACTAGCCCCTAGACCCAGTGCACATTCCATTGAGTAAGGTTTTATGAATGTTACATTGTGTTTTCTTTGTTTATTTTTTATTTTTGTATTCTCCTCTACAGTAGAAATATAATAAAGATGTTTTATTGAACTTGTTCTAACTTAACTTGTCTTAAGACACAGAATAGCATATTAATTTTGCCAAACAAGAACTGCGTGACGATACCTTGGTTTTTCTCTTTCTTTCTTTAATTCAACGGCACGTTGTCAGTTATTCCTTCCTTGTAGGCTATTATTATTATTATTATTATTATTATTATTATTATGCAAATATGAAGTTGACGATGCTGATTAGCCATCTCTGCAGTAAGTAGCCTACGCACCTTTCATATAGGCCTACAGCATTGCAAACGCTGCAGCCTGTTCATTATCAGAATAATCAGAATAAAACCAAACATAAAGATACACTATAGAATCTAGATACACTGCTTAATTAAAACAGTCCGTAGTACAATCCGTACCGTTCAGCCTGAGCTCGGGCCAAGCACATATTTGCTCATGTGAAGAGGACGATTTTTCATGTGAAGAAGACCATGATTTATTTTTATTTTTTTTGGAAAGCGGGTTAAGTACAAAGCCTGGTTTACATAGGCCTAATAAATAATAGTCTGTTGCATTCAAATTCAAATAGCCAACATTGTGAATATAAAAACATTTGGATTTGTGCCAAATGAGAGACTAAGAAAGAGGATTATAGGGCCAAACAATTAAAAAAAAAACATCTCCAGAATAAAGTCATTAGCCTATAATGCGAGATTAAACTCATTAAATATCCAGAAAAATGTAGAAATAAAATATTGAGAATAAAAATAATTTAATTTCAATAATAAAGTCGTTCATCAGCATCGTCAACTTCATCTTTGCAGCCGACACTGACTCAGAAAACAGTTTAGTAATAATTAGCCTAAATAAAATATGTTCTAGCTATTTATGC
>NW_015544152.1:85603-86272 GCF_001515605.1 Sinocyclocheilus anshuiensis
TTTTGAGACTTTCGTTCCGCCCTTTTAGCCTTGCCCAATCCACACACACACAGCTCGCGATCCACACGCAGCTGAGTCAAAGAAAATCAGCGACCACTAGATGGCACTAGCCCCAGTCACATGTGCACATTCCATTGAGTAAGGTTTTATGAATGTTACATTGTGTTTTCTTTGTTTATTTTTGGTTTGGCTATTCTCCTCTGCCCATAGAAATATAATAAAGATGTTTTATTGAACTTGTTCTAACTTAACTTGTCTTAAGACACAGAATAGCATATTAATTTTGCCAAACAAGAACTGCGTGACGATACCTTGGTTTTTCTCTTTCTTTCTTTAATTCAACGGCACGTTGTCAGTTATTCCTTCCTTGTAGGCTATTATTATTATTATTATTATTATTATGCAAAGATGAAGTTGACAATGCTGATTAGCCATCTCTGCAGTACGAGAGAAATGCACCTTTCATATAGTCCTACAGCATTGCAAACGCTGCAGCCTGTTCATTATCAGAATAAATAGTCAACCAAACATATAAATACACTATAGAATCTAGATACACTGCTTAATTAAAACAGTCCATAGTACAATCCGTGATTGAAAAGCACATATTTGCTCATGTGAAGAGGATGATTTTTCATGTGAAGAAGACCATGATTTATTTTTTTTTTT
>NW_015544152.1:87111-87518 GCF_001515605.1 Sinocyclocheilus anshuiensis
ATCAGAATAAAATACAGTCAACCAAACATATAAATACACTATAGAATCTAGATACACTGCTTAATTAAAACAGTCCATAGTACAATCCGTGATTGAAAAGCACATATTTGCTCATGTGAAGAGGATGATTTTTCATGTGAAGAAGACCATGATTTTTTTTTTTTTGGAAAGCGGGTTAAGTAGGCTACAAAGTCTGGTTTACATAGGCCTAATAAATAATAGTCTGTAGCATTCAAATTCAAATAGCCAACATTGTGACTATGGAAACATTTGGATATGTGCCAAATGAGATAGTAAGAAAGAGGATTATAGGGCCACACAATAAAAAATAAAACATAAAGTCATTAGCCTATAATGCGAGATTAAACTCATTAAATATCCAGAAAAATGTAGAAATAAAAGAATGA
>NW_015544152.1:87622-87921 GCF_001515605.1 Sinocyclocheilus anshuiensis
TACTGGTATCGGGCCCGATACTGAGCTCCTGTACTCGTACTTGTTAAAATGCCCCGATACCAAACGCCAATACCACACAGCAGCATGTGATATATTCAGACAAAGAAACACCGACAACAGAACAACAGACAGCAGAATGGAGATATAAGAGATAAGAGATTTCTACGAAGTATATGTATGCAATGAATATAATGTTAAACTTTCAGTATTAACGCCTGTATAGCTGATGTGCGAGAGCTGATAAACAAAGCACGCTGAGTGGATTGAGCGCGCGGCGGCGCAGATGCGCGAGCTTGTCG
>NW_015544152.1:95295-96414 GCF_001515605.1 Sinocyclocheilus anshuiensis
TGCATTCATTCACGTCTCTTCTGAGTCGATTCTATTTGATTCATTTGAATTTTGAGACTTTCGTTCCGCCCTTTTAGCCTTGCGCAATCCACACACACACAGCTCGCGATCCACGCGCAGCTGAGCCACAGAACATCAGCGACCACTAGATGGCACCAGACCCACTCACATGTGCGCATTCCATTGAGTACAGTTTTATAAATGTTACATTGTGTTTTCTTTGTTTCTTTTTGGTTTGGCTATTCTCCTCTGCCCATAGAAATATAATAAATATGTTTTATTGAACTTGTTCTAATTTAACTTATCTTAAGACACAGAATAGCTTATATTAATTTTGCCAAACAAGAACTTTGTGACGGTACCTTGGTTTTTTCTTTCTTTCTGTAATTCAACGGCACGGTGTCAGTTATTCCTTCCTTGTAGGCTATTATTATTATTATTATTATTAATATTATTATGCAAAGATGAAGTTGACAATGCTGATTAGCCATCTCTGCAGTACGAGAGAAATGCACCTTTCATATAGGCCAATAGCATTGCAAACGCTGCAGCCTGTTCATTATCAGAATAAAATAGTCAACCAAACATATAGATACACTATAGAATCTAGATACACTGCTTAATTAAAACAGCCCTTAGTTCAATCCGTTCCGTTCAGCCTGAGCTCGGGCCAAGCACATATTTACTCATGTGAAGAGGACGATTTTTCATGTGAAGACCATGATTTTTTTTTTGGAAAGCGGGTTAAGTACAAAGCCTGGTTTACATAGGCCTAATAAATAGCCAACATTGTGAATATGGAAACATTTGGATTCATGCCAAATGAGAGAGTAAGAAAGAGGATTACAGGGCCAAACAATAAAAAAAAAAACATCTCCAGAATAAAGTCATTAGCCTATAATGCGAGATTAAACTCATTAAATATCCAGAAAAATGTAGAAATAAAATATTGAGAATAAAAAGAATTAAATTTCGAGAATAAAGTCGTTCATCAGCATCGTCAACTTCATCTTGCCGACACTGACTCAGAAAACAGTTTAGTAATAAGTAGGGATGCACCGATACCGATACTGGTATCGGTATCGGGCCCGATACTGAGCTTCTGTACTCGTACTCGTA
>NW_015544152.1:96623-96884 GCF_001515605.1 Sinocyclocheilus anshuiensis
TCAGGTTTGCATGAAGCTGGATGACAGCATGCCCAGGAGACTACAGGCCGTCATTAAGGCTAAGGGTTGCCCAACAAAGTATTGATAGTTGTGTAAACACTGTCATACTAACAGCTGTCTTAATTTTTGGTTGATTGTAATCCATTACCTTTCTATCAAAGTTATCTAACATTATCAAGGTGAATTTGTTTTGACACAGTTTAACTTGTTATATTTTATTACCATTTTCTAAACTATAGCGAATAAACTGTGATAATGTGA
>NW_015544152.1:97798-98511 GCF_001515605.1 Sinocyclocheilus anshuiensis
AAGTTCAGGTTTGCATGAAGCTGGATGACAGCATGCCCAGGAGACTACAGGCCGTCATTAAGGCTAAGGGTTGCCCAACAAAGTATTGATAGTTGTGTAAACACTGTCATACTAACAGCTGTCTTAATTTTTGGTTGATTGTAATCCATTACCTTTCTATCAAAGTTATCTAACATTATCAAGGTGAATTTGTTTTGACACAGTTTAACTTGTTATATTTTATTACCATTTTCTAAACTATAGCGAATAAACTGTGATAATGTGAGAAATGTTGAAGGTGTCTGAATACATTTTGGTTTGACTGTATCTATTTGATAAATGAAGTTAACCAACTAACATACTCTTTTGGTTTTTGTACCCAATATTTAAAAAATGTACAAATGCAATAAAATATTGGTATCGGTACTCGGTATCGACAAGTACCAAAAATAAAAGTATCGGTATCGGGCGAGTACTGGAAAAAGTGGTATCGGTGCATCCCTAGTAATAAGTAGCCTAAATAAAATATGTTCTAGCTATTTATGCTATCCACTTGAGCGCGGAATAGGCTATAGCCTATAAAGCGCTCGTTTAGTATAGTTTAGTTTAAGTTAATTTAATAGTTTAATTAAATATAAACGTGCAATTACTAATGGCTTACATGAGCGACTATAATAGCCCTTTTAATAATAATAATAATAATAATAATAATAATAATACAAGGAAGGAATAAC
>NW_015544152.1:98614-102093 GCF_001515605.1 Sinocyclocheilus anshuiensis
CAAAATTAATATAAGCTATTCTGTGTCTTAAGATAAGTTATGTTAGAACAAGTTAAAAAAAAAACATCTTTATCGTATTTCTACTGTAGAGGAGAATAGCCAAACCAAAAAGAAACAAAGAAAACACAATGTAACTTTATAACATTAACATTAACACATTAACATAACTAAATTATGATACTTTAATATGAACTATAACATTTGTATTCACAAATATGTCTCTATTTGAACAAAATGCTGCACATTCTTAATTCTTAAGTCTGCAGACACTGGTTGAAAAGCATTTGTTTCAGTGTAGTGACGCACATTTGCGAAGTTTTCAAATCGTGTACACCAGGGCTTGTTCGTTGGTAGTTGTGTGTGTGGGGGACGTGAAATGCTGTAAACTGTGAAAATAAAGTCTCAAAATCCAAATGAACCGAACAAGATCGACTCGAACTAGATGTCAATTAATGCACGTGTGTCACCTGATCCATATATGCACGGATTCCTTTTTGGAATGAGCAATTTATGATATATTAATGCAGAACAGAACACTTTTATTCGCAAACATGTCTTTGTCATATTTGTGCAAATTGCTGCACAATAATTTAATCCCGAATTCCACAGACTCAAATTGAAAGGCATTTGTTTGTGGTTAGTAAGATACATGTATAAAATGTATGCAGTACATGGATAATTGTGCGTGCATCTATTAATAATTTTCAGTCTAATATCACCCATATATACATAACGTTATAATGAGAGCACTATTGTAAAAAAAAAATCCTGAATTCGTAGGGTTTTTCTGACTTTTAATGTTAACTATATTTTAATAATAAACAAAAAAAACATTATTTACCCCGTTTGTATATGCGAGGCGTCCGTTACACATTTTCCCTGCGTGTTAACGTCAGTAATTATGACTGTCAAATGTCTGACTTGACTCTTGGTAATGTATTTTGCCCCGTCCCCAAACATATGATTCGACTATCAGTCGACTATCGGCAAGATTCGAAAATTCCGATTCGACTATGAAAATCCTCAGTCGGGGACACCCCTAATTTTGTATAATTGCATTGATAAAATATTTTAGATTTTATGAATGTGAAAAAACTGTACAATTTCAAGATAGTGTATACATACAGTAACTGTGGAAACCAAATAACCCAATTATATCTGTAATATTCTATATTCTTTAAGATTCATATTAAGGAACAATCTAGATTCTTTCTTTCTTTCTAAATAAATAAATAAAACCAAGCAAACGTTTCAAAAATGTTTATTTAGACTAAATATTTGAGAATTAGGAGGTTAACTGATTTGTAGAATACAATGTGACCCGACCACTGGGTTAATGTCATTGGGCAGATGTCTTAGGATTTTATTTATTTATTTATTTTTACAGATGGCACTTGTTATGTGTATGTGTATGTTATAATGGAATATATACATTTAAAACTGGTATTCTCTTGTTGCATTTTTTTAAAGCCTATTTATATGTCATGTTTTTCATTTGGAATTTTGAATGTGTATATTACATGTGTTTAACATATGAAAGAAAGTTCCACTTCTAGTTTCCCAAAGTTAGATTTTAGATTTTTGGATTTTAGTCTGAGGCTGGCACTCACTAGCTGGAAACTGTGTCTCTCACAGTAGCATTGGCTGGGGAAGTACACACAGGAGCTATGGAGGAATCTCAGGGACTCCATGGCAGGTTTGGGCCCGGAAGGGCCGAAATGAGCTAGATCAGTGGTTTCAAATCTGGAGAACTCCCAAGACTGCACGTTTTTGATGTCTTTCTTGTCTTTTAGACCTGGTATAAAGATGTGTTTTCAGTGATTCAATCACAGGTGGTCAGCCAAACCACATTGCCATTTCCACCTGATTTTAATATGAGCTGTCAATACATCTCCATACAACATTTTGTTTTGTCATGACCCTACCCACTTATTTCATCAAACCCCACATCACTTTCGAGGAGTGATGATTTTTCACAAATACAATGAACTAACCAAATATGCAGATTATAACTGAGCAGAAAAGAAAGCAAATGAAATTGATGGCAGCTGCAATGTCCACTATAATCCATGTTTTACATGCTTGTTTTGGTGCTCTTTCATAACACATCAGTACTATCATGTGTTAGGTGAGTGGATGGCGAGTAGATGTTTCTTTACTGTGGTCAGGGACACATTTAGGATGCATAAGTTTTTACATTACACATGCAAAGTGGTAACATTCATTTATGCATGCATTTCTACATGCATCTCCTTATGTGGTGTCAGTGATCTGATCAAACAAAATTGACCCTGTTTGCACTGTATTTAGGGATGACTTGTCCAATCATACATACACACACAGGTGTAAACTTGGTCACAGTAACAGGCATAAAACATTTCTGACCTAGCTCTTTCTAAAAATGTTTTTTTTTTTTTATTGAAAGAAATGTGTGAATTGGCATTGACATGGCATGAATCATTCTCTACTTCAGGCAACTTCAAAGAAAATGTTATACATCTTATATACATACATACATCTCCCTATCAGTGCAACAAGTTGTTAAAAATTATGTTATGATCAGTTAAGCAGGTAAGCGAAATGGTGGCCATGACGTGAACTGGCTCAGGTGTAGGTATCAGCGAACAGGAAGGTGCTAAAAGAACAGGATTAGTGACCATTATCACTGGATATGCTGGTGACTATGATAGGCCAAGCTCCGTGGCCACCAGAGCTTGGTGTGTGGTGCCCCCTCCCAAAAAAATATTTAGGGGAAGGGTCCTCCTCGACCCCCCCCCACCGTGAAGTACGAACAACTTAGCAAAAGCGCATGGTCAATATACTGTTCCAGGGTAAGGGCATTCATACCTTTAGGCAGAAGTGATTTTATGGGCTTGTTAAGGCATAACAATAGAAGTCCGTCAAAACAGTATACTTCCATATGAAAGAGTTAGCCAGAGTACACCCAGTCAACAATTTGATCTCACAGTGATCTCACCATGAGCTCCCAAGATACTCATGATGTGGTCACAATGTGTGGGTCACAGTGAGCTAAAAGTGTAACCACACAGCACACTCACTGTCTGCTCATACTATGTTCACAATGTGAGGTCACAGTGCACGCACTGTGTTCTCAAAATATGGTCACAATGTGGTCACAGCACACTCACTGTGTGCTCAAACTGTGAGCTCCCAGAATCAGGGCTTAAAGCAAAAAAAAATATCCTGAGCCTGAACTTTTTTCTGGGGGTTGGGGGTTGCGGGGGCGGACACATACACAGGGCTATTTGGCAAACAAAAAAAATAACATTATTTGAAAATTATTTTCCTTGAAACTAACTAGTAACGTATCTGCCATTGCCATTAGCCCTTGACAGGCTCAGACTACAGATTATGGAATATTTGAAACAGCAATACCAAGAAAGTTTACTCACTACAATATGGTTAACATTTAGGATGCTTTTGATATCAAGTTTTGCTGGTTAGCTTTGTCCTTGACA
>NW_015544152.1:102234-102507 GCF_001515605.1 Sinocyclocheilus anshuiensis
CAATTACCTGCAGAGGGCGCCAACGGCCTGGTGATGTTTCATGTATTTCAACGACGTTTAAATCCATTTAATTGTAATATTTGGCAACATGCAAAGTCAGAAATCGCGATGTACAATACATCGCATATTTAGAAATATGTTGATGTATTCTCCTGTGTTGGCATAGGTTTAAATGATTTACGTTACAAATCAAGTGTTTTCCCAGATGAACGTTAAGCAACCCAAACTCACCGCATATGCAGAGGAAGAGTTTAGCCCCTTTCACACATTCAG
>NW_015544152.1:102668-113866 GCF_001515605.1 Sinocyclocheilus anshuiensis
TATCAACAAGTGTTTTTAAATGTAGGACGACTATCTTTTTTTCCCGCAGCCAAACGCCGCACGCCGGAGATCCGGCACGGTGCCAGAGAACTTTAAGCCCTGCAGAATACTCATGATGTGGTCACAATGTGAGGTCACAGCTAGCTAAAAGTGTAACTGCACAGCGCACTCACTGTGTGCTCATACTATGGTCAATGTGAGGTCACAACACACTCACTGTGTATTCATATTGTAAGCTCAACATGAGACTACTGTCATATCATTGTGTTAAACTCATTCTGTTTGTTTAGTGTGAGTTAACTGTGATCTAAAAGTTCTCTAATATTGGTCAGTAATATCACAAACATAGAATTACATCATTTATTTCCTTCAAAGATACATTCTGCTTCTGGTGTTGTTTTGGTGACTACTTTTTGATTCTTAACTTCTATTTATTTGTCCCCTTGGAAAGACTTGACACATTCTGAAACACAGAGAACAATATGTTAATGCAATCAATTGCTAACAACCTAACAGGTGAAAATAACTATTAGTTAAACAAAATATGAAACAATTTATGCATCCATGCTTCCACAAAACATGCTTGTATAGTTACTGAAAGAGACTGCGCTGTCTCCCGTTTGGGTTTTAGGTAGATGGCCCACTTCATGGCCTAGGCGAACTTCAGCCTTATCTGAGGGAATTGCTATTTGAGGATAGCTGTGTCCAGCCACCTAGTGTTATGGCCGTTGCTTGCATCAGGCTTTGATCTGGACTATGGTTTTTATGTGTTCGCTCCTTAGCGAAACATTACTATGGTCTGGATCTTCCTATTGTGAGCCTCTGCTCAATATATTGGTGAACGAAAAGCTAGCGTACTGTGGGACTGACACGGATTGGGGACCTCCTTAGTATAGCCACATAAGGGTGGTTATATTTCGGCCAAGGTAGTTGTAGAGGTCCCCTTTCCTAGAGTCTAACTATCTGAGGACAGCCATGTGCTAGCTCGGTGATTGCTCCCCTGCCTAGGGTTTTTAAGTAGCGGTCTCCTTGAGCCCTTACCTAGACAGTGCTGTCTCCCCTCTCTGGGTCGTAAGTAGACAGCCCACTCTCCGTGGTCTGGGTAGTTTCAGTCTGTTCCACCTCTGGTAGCCCTTCCTACACACATAGCTATCTGAGGATATCTATGTGCTAGCTCAGTGACTGCTCCCCTTCCTAGGGTCTTAAGTAGCGGTCTCCCTGAGCCCTCACCTAGATAGCGCTATCTCCCCTGCAAGGGTTGTAAGTAGATAGCCCACTCCTGTGGTCTGGGCAGCCTCATAGGATGGCTTACAGGCAAGCTGTGTGGGACCAGCTGCTGGTAGCTCGGTGATTGCTCCCCTTTTTAGGGTTTTAAGTAGTGGTCTCCTTGAGCCCTACCTAGACAGTGCTGTCTCCCCTGCTAGGGTTGCAAGTAGACAGCCCACTCTTGGTGGTCTGGGTAGTCTCAGTCGGTCCCCTCCTGTTCTACTATTCCTAAAATCTATGTTTATGGTAAGCGTACACGCTAGCTTCTGTGTGCTTTCTAAAATCCACATTGTGGGAAGTGTGCAGGCTAGGCACCCTGTGCACTTTTCTAAAATCTTGTATGGTATGGGTTACACGCTCGACTTTGTTCCCATTCTCTGAGTTGGTTCTGGCCCCGGTTCTCCTTGGGCCCCACTCCAGCCTCATAGGAGGGCTTACCGGGATTTTTCAGGCTAGCTGTGTGGGACCAGCTGTGGATAGCTCGGTGATTGCTCCCCTTCTTAGGGTTTTAAGTAGAGGTCTTCTTGAGCCCTACCTAGACAGTGCTGGCTCCTCTGCTAGGGTTGCAAGTAGACAGCCCACTCTTTGTGGTCTGGGTAGTCTCAGTTGGTCCCCTCCTGTTCTACTATTCCTAAAATCCATGTTTATGGTAAGCGTACACGCTAGCTTCTGTGCGCTTTCTAAAATCCACATTGTGGTAAGTGTGCACGCTAGGCACCCTGCGCACTTTGATATAGCTATCTGTGGATAGCTATGTGACTGCTCCCCTTCCTAGGGGTTTTAAGTAGCGGTCTCCCTGAGCCCTAGCTTAGACAGTGCTATCTCCCCTGCAGGGTTTAAGTAGATAGTCGTTGCCTTGGTCTGGGCAGCTCTTTAGGAAGGTCCTTTTCATAAGACCCTTTGGATATAGCTATCTGCGGATAGCTGTGTCCTTGCTGGGATTGTTGGTGGCAATCCTCTTTAGGAAGGTCCTTTTCATAAGACCCTTTGGATATAGCTATCTGCGGATAGCTGTGTCCTTGCTGAGATTGTTGGTGGCAATCTTTATAACTCCTCTAGGCTTCCAGCCTCTCAGTGGTCTTATGTATCTGGCTACTATTGCTCACATAGCATAGCTATCTGAGGATGGCTGTGTTCTTAGCTTGGTTAGGGTGTTCAACCTTATCTGGTATTGGGCTTCCTCATTTTACCAAGTTATGTGAGCGGCCCGAGGCGTCAGTGGCTTGGCCCCTTTCTGAGGATAGGTTTGGTGTATGTCTGTCACCTCGTTGGTGCTCTCTCACCTGGTGGACAGGCATGCGCCTCGGCATGGCGTGACTGGATATCGTTCCCCAAAGTGTCCACCAGGATGCAGCGTTGAGTTCCCTAGAAGGGGAAAGTCTCGGGTTACTCATGTAACCATGGTTCCCCGAGAGGCATGTCCCTTTGCCATGCCTTCGGCCTGCCTGTTTACGTCTCCTCAGACAACTGAGTTGGTGACGTATTCAGCAGGTGCCCCTTTTATACTTCCGGGTACCCGCTTATGACGTCACGTGCCACGTGGACCAATAGGATTGGAGTTGTTTTACGCATGCTTCAGGTACCGGTCACGCAGACAGCGTTCCCCAAAGTGTCCACCAGGACGCAGCATCTTGTTCCCTCTCGGGGAACCATGGTTACATGAGTAACCCGAGACGTTCCCCAAAGTGTCCACCAGGACGCAGCGTCTCGTTCCCTATCGGGGAACCATGGTTACATGAGTAACTCGAGACGATTTCCTCACTACTCATACTTCTCGCTGTATTTTATAAAGATGACGCCCTGTGTTTCACGTTTCCCATTTTTGTTGCCACTCCTTAATGATATATGCTGTAATTATTGCTTTTGCTTCAAATTTGTTGTTCGATTTCTGAACAAATTTTTCTTTGAGCCTGTTTATAGGAAGTAACCGAACTGAATCAAACTTTAGTTCCGGGCTGATGACGCAAGACGCACAGCCAAAGTTTGCTAACTGTTGAACTGTCGAAGTATGCCGATGATTACCGTAGATGCTGATGAAGGAGTTTATGATACTTTGCAAGCCTGAGGCACATACTGGAAATATGCTTAGGTAGCTTACTAATGTTATTAAATAATATTTTATTAAAACCTGTAAAATCCTTTCTGTAGAGAGATGTAAAATGATTGTACTATAGTTTATTGTATATGCAGATTATATTTTAAGTTGTTACACAAAATCAAGGAGTTTATACAGTTTATCTCTCTATATACTTTAGACATGTAGAACATATCTACATTTCTGCATCAATGTATGTAATGTGTGCTGTAGGTGCGAAACTTTTAGTAATATTATTCAAGATGTAGATGATCTTATCCCCGGTGACCGATATTTGAACTGCCTCCTCTCAACCTGCTGAAAATTTTAAACTCACAATGAGGTCACGCATTACTCACATGGTGAGGATCACTGTATGAGGATCAGTGGTGGCTCCAGGATTTTTTTGTTAGGGGTGCTAAGGAGGGGCTTAACAGTTCAGAGGGGGTGCTAAAAATCTAATTAAATTGAGTGAAAATAATGAACGTATTCACAAAATATTTTATCTGTGATTGGCTGATAGGGGCAGGCTCTGTCAGAGATTTATACATAGAAATATTGTAGAGCACGATTTTATGTTGCCATATTCAAATAAAGGTTTAAAAATAGGGCTGTGCAATTAATCGCATGCCATTGTCATGCGCATCTCGTCAGTAAAGCCGGGTTCATCTGCGATAATGAACGCGATATTGCCTAATTGTCAGTGACCTATGGATCTGTGTAGTAAATGCCGCTCCATCTGAAAACAGGTGATGGAGATTTACTGCTAATCACGGAACCGGCTTTACTGACGAGATGCGCATGACAATTGCATGCGATTAATTGCACAGCCCTATTTAAAAATAACAATGTTAATTGCCACATTCAAATAAATATTTTAAAATGCAAGCTAAAATTCACCAATTAAGCAAGTATATGTTCAGCTAATTATCAGCCTCTTACATGTATGCTTCTTGTAAACAATTAGTGAATATGCATATAAACAGCCTTTTAATTAACAGAGTAGAATAATCATGGCTGATAGTAAGACATGCAAGTGTAAAAGAAAACCAAACTTGATGCAAGAAGAGCTGTTACTTCTTGCCCAACTGGTTAATGAAAACAAGGATATAGGCTACCCTTACGGAAAAGAAGTTTATTCAAGTGTGCTATTAGTATACTTCTTTTAAACTAAAATTAGGAAAGTATACTTTGTCTACTTTTTATGTACTTCTCAGAAATGGGCTTCATGTACTTCTCAGAAATATACTTAAAATGACATTTAAGTATACTTGACTTATACTTAGAAAAAGTCTAAATATATTTGAGATATACTTGTGTTCCTAGAATCTGTGTTTTCATTGTAATACTGTAGAGGGCGCTAGTACACATCTTCTGTACAGAATTTCCAAAAAACACAAGTGAAGAAGAAACCGAAACAACAGATGCTTACACATGTAATCTAAAACGATCATCAGACATAAAACGGTATCAAAACTATGTAACATTATGGAATAAAATGTCGACCGATGAAGAGGTAATAATAACTGTCAAGCTTTGGGGTGTTGATCGACTTTATCTACGTTTTGATTATCATTCTGAATCCAATTCAGTCTTTACCTCCATGCCACGCCGAATTGAGGCATTAATTAAAGCAAAAGGAGCCCCTACCAAGTATTGAGTACATGTACAGTAAATGAACATACTTTCCAGAAGGCCAACAATTCACTAAAAATGTTTTTTTTATTGGTCTTATGAAGTATTCTAATTTGTTGAGATAATGAATTGGTGGGTTTTTGTTAAATGTGAGCCAAAATCATCACAATTAAAAGAACCAAAGACTTAAACTACTTCAGTCTGTGTGTATTGAATTTATTTAATACACGAGTTTCACAATTTGAGTTGAATTACTGAAATAAATGAACTTTTCCACAACATTCTAATTTATTGAGATGCACCTGTATACTACTAGTACACTGATATTTGTATACTTACTACATAAACAATACTTAAAAATATACTTGAACTTTACTTAAGTATTCTTACTAAAATAAACTTGAAGTATACTACTTTTTGGTAAGGGTAATCAAAGGAAAATTGTCTCAGACAAGTTCTACAACAGTCATAATACCCCCGCAATTAAGGCGATATACCTTTTTAAAAGCTCATTATCATCAAATGTTTCTAAAATGTTTATATTCCAAGGCAGATTGCCGGCAACAGCCATTTTAGGAATAGTCTGTGGCTTGGTCTTAGTGACTTAGGAGTCCTCTTCACTACTCCTAACGTTACACAGATTTAGGAGCTAGTTTTACTGTTAAAATGCTTTGTGAAATACTCTTAGAGCAAAAAATGTCAGAGTCCTAAATTTAGGACCGAAACACCCATTATTTTTACGATTTTCTCCTAAATCAGCG
Source organism: Sinocyclocheilus anshuiensis (assembly GCF_001515605.1). Lineage (NCBI taxonomy): Eukaryota > Metazoa > Chordata > Actinopteri > Cypriniformes > Cyprinidae > Sinocyclocheilus > Sinocyclocheilus anshuiensis. Next base: position 108,405 of record NW_015544152.1, read on the forward strand.
AGTTTGAGCTACTTTTAGCCTTAAGATGTTTTGTGAATACGGGCCCAGATCTTTTTATTTACGGATATGACATAAACACGCACAGAAAAAATGATGAAAGTACTAAATTTCCTGTGAAATAACAAAAATATTAATAATTTTTGGCTTGACATTCTAATATGGGGTTAAGCAAAACACTTTTTGGAAGATTGTTTTATGTGTTTTATTATTATGTAAAGTGTTTAATTTTGAAGAAAAAAAGTTACATAGAGTAGGTTTAATGTTTGATGAGGGATAGTATGTTAAATGAGGTCTTACATATTCATTTCTTTGCTGCATCTTGGGTGCTATTACACTTCACGTGACCAAAGAATAAGTCATACATAATGATATGCAAGTTGAGTAACTATATAAAACCTTGGGAGATAGAAACACCTCTTAGCTCTTTTTTTTTGTAGAGCTTGATAGAACAATGATTTACCTTTTTGTGTCTTTATTTCACCTTTCCAGTGCAGCTGTTACTTTAAACTGTTCCCCACAGGATGACTTTGATCTGCCAGTGTTCATGACTAGTGGAGACTTCACAATAGGAGGAATGTTTCCTTTACATTATAGAGTAGAGCTTCCTCCAACAGACTACATAAAGAGACCTTTAGCAGCACAGTGTCAAGGGTAAGGACATTTGTTATTTTCAAATAATTTGTGGGCAGTTTAATGTTTTATAAACTGTTTAATTGTTATTCCATTTGCAAGATTATAAGATGTCCAACCAATGTTCTAAGCAAATTTACAAAGCTATTTTTTTGTGAATTTAAATTCAGGTTTGATCCAAGAGCTTTCCGCTGGGCTCTCTCTATGAAGCTTGCAGTGGAGGAGATAAACAACAGAAAAGACCTCCTGTCAAATCATACACTGTCTTACAGAATTTTTGACTCTTGCTCCACTCCTGTGACTGCTCAGAAAGCAATCCTGGCAGTACTGAATGGAGGGGATGTTGTTCAGAGTTCTATGTGCTCTGGGGCTGGCCCCTTATTAGGATTAATAGGGGAATCTGGATCCTCACAGTCCATTGTTCTCTCCAGAACTGTGCAACCCTTCCAAATACCCATGGTGAGTGTTTTGCATTATCTTCTTCTTCTTCTTCTTCTTCTTAATGAAATTTTATGGATTTTTATTTTCTGTTTTATAGATAAGCTATTTTTCAACCTGCTCTTGTCTAAGTAATCGGAAGCAGTTCCCAACATTTTTCAGAGTGGTTCCCAATGATGATTACCAGGTCAAAGCTATTGCACAACTCTTAAAAAGGTTTGGCTGGACATGGATTGGTATGGTGACTGAAGACCATGACTATGGCAGGTTTGCTTTACAAGGCTTAAAGCGAGAAATTGAAAATACTAACATTTGTCTGGCCTATCATGAAATGATCCCTAAAGACTATACTCAAGAACGAGTCCTAAAGATTCTTAAAGTAATGAAGGAATCCACAGCTAAGGTAGTTGTTGTTTTTTCAGTAGAAGGGGAATTGTATCCTTTCTTAAGAGAGTTTGTGACTAAAAATATCACAGGAATTCAATGGATTGCAAGTGAGGCTTGGGTTACAGCTTCAATGTTAGCAGAAACATATCCATTCTTAGATGGCACAATTGGGTTTGCAATACGTCAAGGCCACATCCCAGGTCTTCAGAATTACCTCAAAACAGTGACCCCAGAAAGGTACCCTTCTAACCTTCAAGTTCAGGAGTTGTGGGAGGCTCTCTATGGTTGTTCTCCCTCCACAACCAGCTTGAACAGTCATTTGCCCTCCTGCACAGGAAAGGAAACTCTCAGACAAGAACACTCTGCCTACATGAACACATCCAGCCCTCGTGTGGCCTACAATGTATATAAAGCAGTGTATGCCTTTGCTCATTCTCTACATAATCTCATTCACTGTAAACCTGGAAATGGACCATTTGAGAATTTCTCATGTGCAAACCTTAACAATGTGTTTCCATGGCAGGTAAAACTGTTTTATGGTCTGATTGAAACTGGCTAATTATATTAAATGTTAAAATGTTCTTCTTGAAATGTTTTCAAATTATGTTACTTTTTTAAATTGCAAATGTAACTGTGTCTCTGTTTCTCTTTTTTTGAAAACATATTCCAAAGCTTCAAAATTACCTTGAGGATGTTTCGTTCTCAATAGCTGGAGAAAATGTTAAATTTGATAATAATGGTGACTCAGTTCCATATTATGATTTGATAAACTGGCAAAGACACACGAGTGGAGATATTCAGTTTGTTAAAGTAGGCCTCTATGACGGTGCTCAGCATTCCGGGAGAGAACTGGTGATTGAGGAGCAGGCCATTATGTGGTCTAACCAACATAACAAGGCAAGGTGTTGACTGTGCACTGCAGTGCCATCTGTTGTTCTAATAATATAACTCACACTATAGTATATAGTCCTTGTGCCCCTATTATCATAAACGCACACACACACACACACACACACACACACACATATATATATATATATATATATACAGTATATATATATAATAGTGTTAACTTTTGCTGTGGTGTGTCAGTAGGAAATATCAGTTTATATTTCCAAAGCTACCTGAAAAACTATGCGCAAGTGCACCTATAGGGCAAAAGCTACTTTAAACGCAAAGGATGAAATGTTGATTTAATTTAGTTAATAGACGTTACTTGATACTTGTTACTTGTTACTTGAACAAACGTTACTTAATAAAGAAAGTCTATCTATGACATTATTTTTGACAGCATCCTCATTTTACAACATTTTTACAAAAGTGCCTAAAAATGTAGCAGTACTGTAGCTTTGCAGGTAGGTTTCTTCTGGATTTAGTCTGTCTCAGATTGTTCTGTTTCTTCATCTCATTCCAGACAGACTGGATGATGATGATGATGAGATCAGATCAGTGTGGAGCACTGGCAGTTGTCAAAAATCTCACTGGATTTTTACAATTAATGACAAAAATAATGTTTGGAAAGGTAAACTGATATTTCCTACTGACACACTACAGCAAAAGATATAAATAACTGACGTAAAACCATTTTTAAGCTGGTGAAAATACTAGTGTTCTAATAATTTGGACACCACTGTGTGTGTATATATATATATATATATATATATATTTATTTAGTCATTTATCAGACACTTTTATCCAAAGCGACTTACAAATGAGGATGTGCAATAATAACTGTGTCCCAGGATTCAGGACTGCTGCCCGTCGTGGGCAACCTCTGTGCTGCTTTGACTGTGTTCCATGTGAGAGTGGCAAGATCAGTAATCAGACAGGTTTGTTTATACTGTCATTAATGTAACTTTAAATGCATTGACGTGTTGTCATTATTATTATTATTTATTTATCTGTTTGTTTGTTTGTTTATTGTTTGTTTGTTTGTTTGTTTGTTTTTATTTTTATAGATTCGATAGATTGTATGCCATGCCCTGAAGACTACTGGTCCAATGCAAACGGAACAGTGTGTGTCCCAAAAGTTGTGGAGTTTCTCTCCCATGATGCAATGGGTATCACCCTGACTGTGATAGCTGTTGTCGGAGCCTTTCTGACTGTCACAGTGTTGCTGATATTTTTGTACAACAGAGGAACCCCTATAGTCCGTGTGAATAACTCAGAACTCAGTTTCTTCATCCTGCTGTCCTTGACTCTGTGTTTTCTATGTGCTTTGGTGTTTATTGGGGAACCCACATCCTGGTCCTGCATGCTTCGACACACTGCCTTCAGCATCACTTTCTCTCTCTGCATCTCCTGCATCCTGGGCAAGACTTTAGTTGTGTTGGCAGCTTTTACAGCTACCCGACCTGGAAACAATATAATGAAATGGTTGGGCCCCTCACAGCAGAGAATAATCATCTTCTGCTGCACTCTGGTCCAGGTGATCATATGTACTGCTTGGCTTACAATATCCCCTCCTTTCCCCTATAGAAACACTAAATATCAACAGTCCAAAATCATCCTGGATTGCAGTGTGGGCTCTGATCTGGCCTTCTGGTGTGTGCTGGGATATATTGGTCTTTTGGCTTGTGTCTGTTTTATTCTGGCTTTTCTGGCCCGGAAGTTGCCAGGCAATTTTAATGAGGCCAAATACATCACCTTCAGCATGCTTATATTTTGTGCAGTGTGGCTAGCATTTGTACCTGCATATGTCAGCCAACCTGGTAAATTTACAACTGCTGTGGAGATTTTTGCTATTTTAGCTTCTAGTTTTGGCCTCCTTCTCTGCTTATTTGCCCCCAAATGTTACATTATTTTACTGAAGCCTGAGAAGAACACCAAGCAACATCTCATGGGAAAAGTTATTAAATGATATATAAGGTGTTTGGGATATTGAATAAAAAAAAAAGTATAGGAATATAGTTTAAATGAACAAAGCTCATCTAATATGATATGCTATGTTTACTCTAATGTGATATGTTCATATAGGGATATGGAGCAAACAATCAGCCTGTATACATTCTTATATGCTAAAACTAACATACACTGCATTACACTAAAACTAATTATTGTCTTTCTAATGAATACAATATGTATGGCCATGGGTTGTGCTAGTGTTGTAAAAAGGAAGCATATTAATAAAGCATGTTTATAAATATGAGTATTTTGAATCCTACTGATGACATATGACTGTGATGCATAATGAGATGCATTAAGACCTGTGTCTGGTATATATAACAGGGTATCTTACCCACTGTAGTCATGCTAAGGGATGCAGGCATTAGAGAGCATGACAGTCCTGCTCCCATGGCTTCTGATTCATCATCTCAGTGCACTCACTCCTGGACATACTTCAAAATGTGTACTGCAAAATGATTTTGAGCCAGGCCTTATGGCAAATGGAGATTATGTAATAGGTGGTATTTTTCCATTGCACTACAATCAGGAAATGCCAGACCTTAACTGTACTTACAAACCGGGGCCAGTCAAATGTAATGGGTGAGTAACAAAGTTTAATTAATTAATTTTATTTATTTTTAACTGCATAGAGAACATCTTGAATATAAACATCTTGAAAGTGTGTTTTGCTAGAAATATGTAAACCTGCTTGTCCTTTATGTCCTTACTTCTGTTTTCTTCATCCGTAGATTTGATCCGAGAGCTTTCCGCTGGGCCCTTACTATGAAACTTGCTGTAGAGGAAATAAACAAGCGAGCCGATCTCCTGCCTAACTACAGTCTGGGTTACAAAATTTTTGACTCATGTGCATACCCTCTGACAGGGCAGAGATCAGCAGTAGCTGTTCTAAATGGGCCAAATGGGGAAAATAGTCCTATGTGTGAAGGTGCTGGTCCACTGCTTGCTATCATCGGAGAATCTGGGTCAGCTCAGTCTATTGTAGTTTCAAGAATTTTGAGGCCTTTTGGGATACCAATGGTGAGTCTAAAGTTCAACTTTTTTTTTTAAGTGCATTATGCTGTGTGTGTGTGTGTGTGTGTGTGTGTGTGTGTGTGTCTGTA
>NW_015544152.1:113883-129610 GCF_001515605.1 Sinocyclocheilus anshuiensis
TGTGTGTGTGTGTGTGTCTGTATGTATTTTTCCAGTAATGGACAGTCTTATCAGTCTAACAGCCTTATTGACTGACAGTGAAACCTGTGCACTAAAACTTTAGATCAAAGATTAAATTATATTCTTGTTACATATTTTTTTCTTGACAGATCAGTTATTTTTCATCCTGTGCCTGTTTAAGTGACAGGCAAGAATTCCCCACATTCTTCAGAGTCATCCCTAGTGATGCCTATCAAGTAAAGGCCATTGCAAAACTCCTGCTGCATTTTAAGTGGACCTGGGTAGGAGTGGTACGAGGAGATCACGAGTATGGTCGCTTTGCTCTTCAGGGCTTACTGAAGGAGCTGGAGGGTACAGGAATATGTGTTGCTTATCAGGGGATGATTCCTCTCTTATACGAGCGTCAAAGAGCACTGGAAATCATTCGTGTCATGAACCATTCCACTGCTCGGGTGGTAGTGGTGTTCTCAGCTGAAGGGGAGCTCACACCCTTCTTGAGAGACTACATGGAACAGAATGTCACTGGGATACAGTGGATTGCTAGTGAGGCATGGGTTACAGCCTCTGTGTTCACAGGAAGTGAATATTACCCTTTCTTGGGAGGAACCATAGGATTTGGTATACGACAGGGCCAAATCCCTGGGTTAAGACAGTATCTCACAACAGTCAATCCAGAAAAGTACCCCTCAAATCCTCTGGTTCACGAGCTGTGGGGGGCGTTATATGGCTGCTCCCCCTCCAGTTCCAGCTTGAATAATAATCTGCCCTCCTGTACAGGGAAGGAGACTCTAAGGGTGCAGCACTCTGCCTATTTTAACACTTCCAGCCCCCGCATTTCCTATAATGTTTATAAAGGAGTCTATGCCATTGCTTATTCCCTGCATAATCTTATTCACTGTACACCTGGAAAAGGGCCATTTAGTAACTCCACATGTGCAAACTTGCGCAGTGTCTACCCATGGCAGGTACTCAAAATAAGGAGTGCTTAAATGTTTAATGCTAAAGTAACTGTGTACCAGGTTATGACTTGAACCATTGTAAACAAACCATCTTGTTTTTATCTCTTCAACGGAATATTTCACAGTTACAGCAGTATCTCCAAGAGGTGTCATTCACTATTTCAGGAGAGACAGTGAAGTTTGACATGAAAGGCGATTCTATTCCATCTTATGACCTTATAAACTGGCAGAGGGGCTCAGCTGGAAATATTGAGTTTGTTAATGTGGGCATGTTTGACGGTGCACAAGAATCTGGCCAAGAACTGGTCATCCAGGAGAAGGCTATCATTTGGCCCGGCCATCAGACTGAGGCAAGCTGTTCTCACAGTGTATTTCAGTACATGAGATTCCATGTTCTGAAGTTCTGTAGGGTCAAATGGAGGTAAGTGTCTTAAATAAAGAATTGCTCATCTGAAGATGGCAGTTCTATCTATGGAAAGAAAACGCAAAAGGCTATAGTAATCCTTGTTTTTCAGTCTATGTCAAAGTATGTCACATGCTCACTCATTCATTCTGGTTAGATTAATATTATCTAGTTTGTTTCTTGTCTAGTAATTATTTCTGATTTTGACCTGAAATATACACTAATACATTTCTAATTTATGTGGATCTGTTGGCTAAGCAGGTGCTGGTGTCTGTGTGCAGCAACAGCTGTGCTCCAGGATTCAGGAAAGCTGTCCGGCGTGGCCAGCCTTTGTGCTGCTTTGACTGTGTACCATGTGACAGTGGCAAAATCAGTAATAAGACAGGTTGGAGAACAACTTCAATAATGCAGCAATAAATCTCACAAAAAATGTGATCTTCATCCTAATTTTTATAGTCTTTCCCTCTCTTTAGATTCAGTAGAGTGTATGGCCTGTTCTGAAGATTACTGGTCAAATGCTGATGGAACAGTGTGCATTCCAAAAGTCGTTGAATTCCTGTCCCATGATGCAATGGGATTGACCCTAACAGTAATAGCTTTAGTTGGGGTGTGCCTAACTTTAGCTGTGTTTGCTGTATTTCTCTATTACAGAAACACTCCTGTAGTACGCATAAATAACTCAGAACTCAGTTTTTTCATTTTGTTATCGCTGACTCTATGTTTTCTATGTGCTTTGGTGTTTATTGGGGAACCTACATCCTGGTCCTGCATGCTGCGGCACACTGCCTTCAGCATCACTTTCTCTCTCTGCATCTCCTGCATCCTGGGCAAGACTTTAGTGGTTTTGGCAGCTTTTACAGCTACCCGACCTGGAAACAATATAATGAAATGGCTGGGCCCCACACAGCAGAGAATAATCATTTTCTGCTGCACTCTGGTCCAGGTGATCATATGTACTGCTTGGCTTGTAGCATCCCCTCCTTTCCCCTATAGAAACACTAAATATACACAGTCCAAGATCATCCTGGATTGCAGTGTGGGCTCTGATCTGGCCTTCTGGTGTGTGCTGGGATATATTGGCCTTTTGGCTTGTGTCTGTTTTTTTCTGGCTTTTCTGGCCCGGAAGTTGCCAGGCAATTTTAATGAGGCCAAATACATCACCTTCAGCATGCTTATATTTTGTGCAGTGTGGCTAGCATTTGTACCTGCATATGTCAGTTCACCTGGTAAATTTACAACTGCTGTGGAAATTTTTGCCATTTTAGCGTCTAGTTTTGGTCTACTCTTCTGCTTGTTCACCCCCAAGGTTTATATCATTTTAATAAAGCCTCAGAAAAACACCAAACAACATCTAATGGGAAAAGACAAATAATACAATTCACAATGTTGTGAGCCCCGCACAAATGGGATGAAATAGAAATAATCCTTAAAATGCTAAATAAAATATATATCTAAATTACCAATATAGCAACAGTCATTAAATCAACACAGATTTTTAATTTATTTTTTAATTTTTTTATTATTATTATGAGTAGGAGTCAAATGTCATACTATCCTCATTTTAACTTAACGCTTACGATGTTTGGAGTTCCGTTCAGTCCCAACACATTTACAATTTACAGAGTGATTGTATAAAAGAAGAAAAAAGAAAATAAATATTGACATTTCCTACTGACACACTACAGCAAAATATATAAATAACTGACTTAAAACCATTTTTTTAGCTGGTGAAAATACTAGTGTTCTAATAATTTTGTCATGTTTATTTATCTATTTATTTTATTTAATTTGTTCTTTGATATTATTTTTGAAATAATGCCACATAATTTGCAAAAATATAACTACAATGTCAGAGTGTATTCACAAATTATTTATTTCAATAAACCAAATGTAAATTATTTAATCAATTAATACAAAATTAACTTCATATTTATATTTTAATCACTACAATTAGAAGAAATGAAATGAAGGGAACCATGTTTTTCAACAAAGGAAGCATTAAACAAGGAACCCAAACACCATAGGAGGGTTAATTTCTTATTGCTACCATTCATACAAATGAGACATTATACAATTAGTTATCACACAATGGTTCAGCAGTGTGTGCTAGTGTATTAATTTACTGGACACTACAATGATGATCTTATTTTCCTGCAAAATGTTTTGAAAGACCATAAGGTACAACACAGGCCAAACTCAATTCTACATCTCTCCTGGGAGAGATATATATTAAAGCCTGTCCATGCTCTTTATAAGTAATAATAATAATAATAACGAGGACAAAAAATTCAGGGTGCAGAATATGACCTATTTGTCAGAGTAAAATAATAGTGTAAACTTGTAAAAAGTAGTACAGTGACAGAAATAAATATAAAAATGCATTTTAAATGTAACACATTTCTCCACGGATTGACAGGGGGTGGAGTGACTTTGAAGAAAGCAAGTTTTTTTTTTTTTTAGGATTAACCTTATGATATATTGTAATTATAACTGAGCATTAAAATATATTAACCACACCCTCTTACGTTTTTTTTTCCCCTTGCAAATTCATTGTCACAGAAAACAATAGTGGCTATTTAAACATGGTGAAATGCTCACCTGATATTTGGGGAGTTCGCTGTTCTAGCAGGAGACATGCATGTTTCACTCATAACAGTACTTTGCCTTGCCATGCTTTGTCCTGCTGTGTGTGGAGTTAATTTTGGTACCTGCATCCTGCAAGGCAACCCTCAGGCTCCTGCACTCTTCAAGAACGGAGACTTGGTTATTGGGGGGGTTTTCTCCATTCATGACTATCTGAGGACAGAGAAGCACACTTACACTAGACAGCCACAACCACTAGAGTGCAGTGGGAGGTTAGCATATACATGCAGGAAGGGATAATATATGTTTAGCATGATATTGCACATTTATATACTGTATATATATATATATATATATATATATATATATATAACCTGTTACAATTTGTGAGAATTTACAATGATCTGTTGTTTGTTGTTTGTAATCTTATGAAATGATTATGAAAAATGGGATGTGCAATTGTTTTCATATTGTCGTATATTTAAGTGTATTTTTTCCCTCTATTTCAACAGTGTGGGTTTCAGAGAGATGCGCTTTGTTCGTGCCTTTGAATTTGCCATCGAGGAGATCAACAACAGCTCTGATTTCCTACCGGGCATCACTTTAGGGTATCATATATATGACTCTTGTGCCTCTGTGCCAATGGCAGTCAAAGTAGCCTTTCAGCTTGCCAACGGACTAGATCTAATATTTAACCTCACTGATTCCTGTGCAAAATCTGCAGCTGTTACAGCAGTAGTCGCAGAATCTGGCTCCACACCGTCTATAAGCATTTCAAGACTTCTCGGTCCATTTGGAATTCCACAGGTGCAGGTTCAATATCACTGTTTTTTTGTTTGTTTGTTTTTTCATCATAGATAGATAGATAGATAGATGTTTGGGCCTACATCATTGTTAATAAGTAAATAAGATTTAAGATATAAATATTGACATATCCAAAATCGTTTGTTTAGCGCACCTGTAAAAATAACGTTTAAGAATAGCGCAGAGAGAACGTAAATATGCGTCCTACGTGGACTGCCCCTTAAAATGTAGCGTATGTAATTACATTTGGTGTTTTGTGATGGGTTGCTTACTTTTCCCCTATCCTTTCACGGTGCACAATAGGTGAGCCATTACGCAACGTGCGCGTGTCTCAGTGACAAGCGGCAGTATCCTACTTTTTTCAGGACCATCCCCAGTGATCACCATCAAGCGGCAGCACTGGCACGGATGGTCAAGCACTTCGGATGGACGTGGATCGGAGCAGTGCGCAGTGATTCAGACTATGGGAACAATGGCATGGCATCATTCCTGAAAGCTGCGGAGCAGGAGGGAATCTGTGTGGAGTATTCTGAGGCCTATTACAGGACCCAACCGCGCAGCAAACTAAAAAGAGTCGCGGATGTCATTCGCAGATCAATGGCTCGTGTAATAGTTGCCTTCCTGGCCTCAGGTGATATGAGAATCCTTTTAGAAGAGCTGAGCCAGCAGCCGCCTCCCCCGATGCAGTGGATTGGCAGCGAGGCGTGGGTTACAGACCCAGAAATGCTGCGTTTTAATTTGTGTATCGGCGCTGTAGGCTTTGGAATCCCGCGGTCAGTTATCCCGGGTTTTCGTAATTTTCTACTTGACCTGTCTCCAGAACAAGCGCTAAAATTTCCCCTGCTGACAGAATTCTGGGAAAGCTCATTCAGCTGTAGTCTAAAAAGGCAGACAGGTTCTTCTGCTGGTATGCCAGCATGTGATGGCACAGAGGACCTGCACGCTTTACAGAACCCGTACACAGACACGTCCCAGTTGCGGATCACTAACATGGTGTACAAAGCCACATATGCTATAGCCCATGCCCTCGATGCTATTGTCTGTAACAAAAAACATTGTGACAAAAACGTGAAAGTTGAACCCTGGCAGGTAAGTATTTCTCATTGTTTTCAAACTGAATTTAAATGACATTCAACTAAGAGAGAAAGAAATACGTTTAATCTAATTAAACATTTCTTCGTATGTGCCTGTGTGTGTATAAGATATATACATACACATATATAAATCCATCTGGATTTTGTTTGTCCCTCCTGCAGGTTTTTGATAAGCTTAAGCAAGTAAACTTCACTCAAAATAATTATCATATTTCGTTTGACACCAGTGGAGACCCTGTGGCAACCTATGAACTTGTGAATTGGCAGCTTCAGAGAGACGGTTCAATTGATTTTGTTACAGTGGGCCATTATGATGCATCCCAACCTAAAGGCCAAGAATTCAGCCTGAGTAGAGCTATCATTTGGAACGTTGGCAAAGAAACGGTATACAATGTTTTGTTATGTTTCAATGTAACTGTGAATATCTGTGAGTGATGTTTGTAATTGTCACATGCAGGTGCCTGTGTCTGTGTGCAGTGAAAGCTGTCCTCCAGGTACTAGGAAGGCTGTACAAAAAGGAAAACCTGTCTGCTGTTATGACTGCATTAACTGTGCTGAAGGAGAGATCAGCAATGAGACAGGTGCTGTTTTTTTTTTAGGCTTAAAGCAACACTGCTCCACCAAGCCATTTATCAATCAATTTCCACAGTCCATCACAGGGCTAAAATGTCTATGTGTAATTTAGCTATTAATTCAATTTTTCAGATTCTTTAGATTGCTATCCATGCCATCCCGAGTACTGGCCCAACAAAGAGAAGGACAAATGTCTTCCAAAACCAGTGGAGTTTCTCTCCTGGGATGAGATCCTCGGTATCATCCTCACTGTTTTCTCTGTAGCCGGAGCTTTAGTAGCTTTGAGCATGGCTTTAGTATTCTACAAAAACAGGGCCTCTCCGATAGTAAAAGCCAACAACTCAGAGCTGAGCTTCCTACTGCTTTTCTCATTGGCTCTATGCTTTCTCTGTTCACTTACTTTCATTGGTCGGCCCACTGAGTGGTCCTGCATGTTGCGTCACACAGCATTTGGGATCACTTTTGTCCTCTGTATCTCCTGTGTTTTGGGGAAAACAATAGTGGTGTTAATGGCTTTCAGGGCTACACTTCCAGGAAGTAATGTCATGAAATGGTTTGGGCCTCTTCAACAGAAATTCAGTGTTTTGGGTTTCACTCTTGTACAGGTACTTATATGTGTGCTTTGGTTAACAATATCCCCCCCTTTTCCTTACAACAATATGCAACACTACAAAGAAAAGATCATTCTAGAATGTGGTTTAGGATCAGCTATAGGTTTCTGGGCTGTACTGGGTTATATTGGCCTCTTAGCTTTCCTTTGCTTTGTTTTAGCTTTTCTTGCCCGAAAGCTGCCTGATAACTTCAATGAGGCTAAGTTCATCACATTCAGTATGCTCATATTCTGTGCTGTATGGATCACATTTGTTCCAGCTTATGTTAGCTCTCCAGGGAAATTTACTGTAGCTGTGGAGATATTTGCCATTTTAGCTTCAAGCTTTGGTCTGATTCTCTGTATTTTCGCTCCTAAGTGTTTCATTATAGTTTTTAGACCAGAACAGAATACCAAAAAACATTTAATGGGTAAAGTACCATCAAAAGCCCTCTGAGATGCACATACACAGCTCTCATACCAACTGTTTAATTTATAAGACATTGTTATTTTAATGTGTCAATTTTCACATCAACTGATATAGCTGTTTTACATGTTTGTGCTAACTGACACAATTGTTTCAGTTAAATGTGCTAATTAACATGTACTGTATATTGTAAAACTGTTCCAAAAATAGTTTAAACAGAAAACTTAAAATGAAAAAAAAAATAATGCATTGATATAGTTTTATAATTACACATGTAATGTACATGTATCCTTCATCCTTCATTTAGCATGTTTGAGTTTGAGATATACGAATAAAATTATATTTTATATAAAACATGCTTTATAATAGTCTAATATTTGTGATGTTTTACAAATTCATGTAAACTACTTGTACCATTGAATCCATGTGAAAATCCATTTACAGATGATTTTTACAATGTTTAATTATGTAGAGATCACGAGAGAAGAAATAATGATCACAACAAACTAGACCTTTTTATAATTATTGTTGTTGTTGCTGTGAAATCACAACTGTGGGTGAGAGCTGCAGAAAGAAGACTGCTGCTGTAGCCTAACCACATAAAAGGAAGGCAAAACTATTAATTCCAGCGCGGTCATCTTCACTCATTACAACCATAGACTGTATAAAAACATGGACGTTGTGTCCATGACGTCACCCGTAGGGTTCCGAAGAGAGTTTTTGAAGCTCAAAGGTGGGCGGAGGCGGCCGTCGCCATCTTGGCAGTGCGTCACCGCCCGTCACTCCCAGATAATCGAAGATGGACAAAGAGGTGGGAGCTGGTTGTTGAAACCACGCCCACCTAGCTCGACGGTGGTGACAGCAGCGGCAATCCACCTGTCACTCAAGTGGCCACGCCCTTAATTATGCAGAACTTTAAGGCTTACTATAATTTAAACGGATGAGTTATAAAAAAATTCACTCCCCTCACAGTTGTCATGAAGGGCAAAATTAGCTATATAGACCAAAATAATTTTTTGAACCAGGCTGTAAACGTTTTTTCTGCTGTAAAGTTGGGCATTTTAACATGGGGAGTCTATGGGATTGACTCCCTTTTGCAGCCAGCCTCTAGCGGCCAGTTGATGAATTACAGTTTAAGTCACTTCCTTGTTGGCTTCACAAGAGAGAGGGGGAGGTTGCCGCTTAACCTAAAACAACAAAATTAACACATTTGGATTTAGACCAAGCAGTCCGAAATTTAGCGCATATAGGCCTTTTTGCCACATATAGGCGTATCAGTGTGTATTTTTACCACATGGAAATTCAATATTTAAGTTCAATATCTGTCGATATTATGGCTTCACAAGAGAGAGGGGGAGGTTGCCGCTAACAAAAAAAGGTCCCCAGGTCGTGCCCTAAATGGCCTCTGCGAACGTCCCCCGGACGTCAGCGTGTCGGGTCCTCTTGACGTCGAGCGGACGTTCGCAAAGACGTCCTCCGGACGTTCAAGGGGACGTTCACAGGACGTGCAGCGGCCATTCGGGACGTTTAGGGGACTTTCGCTTTAAGTCCTCTGAATGTCATTTTATTTTACTTTTAGGCTAATCAAAGACAACAGACACGTTGTATGGAGCAAAATACGTTTATTTTAATTGAACAATTGTAAAGTTGCGGTGCTCTTTCCGTGTGTGTGTGTGTGCGTCTCTGGTTGTCAGCTGTGGTTAGTCCGATGGCAATTCTTCCCATTGTCTTCTAACCTAAAACAACAAAATGAACACATTTGGATTTAGACCAAGCGGTCCGAAATTTAGCGCACATAGGCCTTTTTGGCGCATATAGGCGTATCAGTGTGTATTTTTACCATGTGGAAATTAAATATTTAAGTTAAATAACTGTCAATATTATATACGTTTAATCATTTCAGCGTTACATGCTAACGTTAGCTTCGAAAGTGTTCACATAGGCTAACGTCAGCAGCCGTACGGGACAACTTCAGCAAACGTTTAAAAAGGTAAACCTTTCATAAAATGTAAGCATTACGAGATACACAGTGGTTACGGTAGCTATATGTCTACAAATATAAAAGTATAAATACCTTTTCGACCAACGAAAGCGAAAACTCAAGGCGTGTCTGAGGAATCACCGAGGACCGTTAACTGTCACTACGCAGCTGATCGTTGCCATGGATACATGCTGCGTTTCCTAAAGTGATGTCATTCGATCATGTGCTCATTTGATCGACACTTGCTTATAGCCACATTGGGACATAGGCTACATTACTTCTATTTTTTGAGCTGCACATGGTATAGCAGTCTTAAATGCAATAACTAAAATAATAATTTTCCTAAATAACTTTTCTTGTCGGCTTACCAACAGTTTAATATGTAGATGGAAATAATTAATTTTTTTGTCTTACCTGTGTTATTTTTCTTCATGTTTTCCTTGGCTGCATTAATCACTCTATAACATTCTTGTAGAGCTCCTGGGATGCAACCTTATTTTCTTCATGCATGGGGAGTGCATAAACCTAATTGTAGCCTATATGTTCAATTATATTATTGAGGGGTATCATGATTTTGATGTTTAAATGCTGAAAACAGACTCCTGATTTGATGACATTTTTAATTACAGAAGTTACTCCTATTTTCTTTTTCCAAAAATGAAAATTATTAATTTAACATTAACTTCATTTTACAATGTATTCAAACATATTATACTATAGTAAAAAAGAATAATAATATCAATCTGCAAAACATTTTGCATTCTATTCTCACAGTTAAAAAAGTTTTAAGGAATGATACCCTTTAAAATCCAATATGGGTTTATATTTTAGTTTAATTTTGTCAACTCTCTTTGTCGGAGTTGCAAGGTGTCAGGTCCAGTGTTGGGAAGGTTACTTGTTGTAATAGGTTACAGATTACAAGTTACCCTTGTTTCAGTTACTTTATTAAAGTAATGTAACTGATTTCACTTGATTACTTTTTGATTACTTTTCTAAATTTCTATTGTTTTCAATTTTGTATTATTTTGAAACATTTAAAGCAGGCAGGGTTAACGTTACAGTGGTACTCAACACTGATTACTGTCAGACTTTCAGAATCCTTCTTCACTTGAATTAAGATTATAATAATTTAATTGTAAAGCACAACCATCTAAAAATCAGACTTTAGCAGCTCTTTTTACTTTGAGATCTTTTTGAGGTTAAATACAGATTTAAAATCATAAGATATAGTTTAATAGCTATGATAGGCCTACTGTTTTTGAAATCAAATCTTTGCATAGCTATGACAGGAAACACTGGCATCTAACAATGCCTTGGAAAAAAAAAAAACAGTTAATCTTATTTATTATTTTTTTTTAAATCATATACATAAACCAAAATAGGAAATAAAACAGTTATCGAATAAGCATGTGTCCTGTGTCCTCAACTCCTGAAACATTGGTGTCTCATATTTTAAATATGTATATGTGTGAAAATATTCAGATGTAACTCCCTTTGTAATCATTAACATTTTCATAAGTAACTGTAATTTAATTACACTTTTTTTTTTCTCAGTAACTGTAAGGTCAGGTCTGATGATAAAAGCCCATGCATGGGCGACTGGATTTTTCAAGTGTTGTAATGGAAATGGCAGATGAGGGACGAAACAGGGACGTTCGCAAACTGGCTCCGACGAATGTCCTCCGAACGTCCGCCAGCGAACGTCAAAAAGAGGACCAAATGCGGACTTAAGTGGCCGTCCTCAAAACGTCCGCCAGCGAACGTTAAACAGCGGGCCAAATCCTGACGTCCTCCGAACGTCCGCCCGCGAACGTTACAAAGCGGACGTACTGCGGACCTAAACGGACGTTCGGAACGTCCGGGGTACGTCCCCTGTTTGCTGGGAGAGTTGCCATGGAAACTCTCACTGCTTTCAGGTAAGTTTAGTCCCTAAAATCACACAAATATTACATACAAACGTTCCTGACACGTTTCGTACTTGTAATTGACATCTTTCTATTGAATATTTATTTTATAGAAATGGTTTAGCCTCTTCGAAAAAGTCCGTTAGCATCTCAACCGTTTTCAGACGAGGTAAGCTAACTCTGTAGATTGAGCTCTTGTTTATGAAACTTTGGGCTTTTAATCAAATCTTCATGTGTATGAGATGTTTTGATAGATCTGTAAAGGTTTTGCTGGCGATTTGTCAATGGGTTATTGGAAATAGGATAATGTACTTAACCAAACATACACTGTACTTTAAGTTTTAAAACCGTCATCTTCTGTCAATGAATGAAATGACGTTCGCCACCATATCAATGGCCTAATAAACATTTTGCAACCTACAGTGATGTTATTCTATGTCATCTGTTCTTTGACCATGTGTTGCACTGTACGTGGATGATACACAGTGATGATCACCGATAAAAATGCATGGTCTACTCTATTTTGATGCACAACAAACACTCAATCAACATTATTTATAGGCTAAGTCATAACGTTTCTTAAACATATATATTCTTAATTAGTTTTTTTTTTAACATACTGTTGCCTCCTGGTGGAATGACCTGCCCAAATCAATTCGAGCAGCTGAGTGCTTGGCCATCTTCAAGAAACTGCTAAAAACGCATCCCTTCCATCTTTATTTGACCCTCTAACTCTAGCACTTTCTATTCTAATTCTATTTTATATATTTGTTGACTTGACCCTCTAATATGGAACGATATTCCGGACAATTTTCAAAAGGAATTGCAAATTGTATTTTCAATTGCGTTTTCAATATGTGGACGCATAAATTGTGACATAATCCAAATGCAATTGCAAATCCTGCATTACCGTTTGCATTTTCGCGAACGCACAGTGACTGCCACATTTCAAATGAAAAAGCTAAATCCATTTGCAACTGTATTTCCCATGTCTAACGAGTTATGAGCCTTTCATATTTAAATAGCAATATTAATTACCACATTTGCTTTTTCACTCTCTGCATCGTGCATGTAAACTGTATTCAACAGTTTTAATCCGTTATGGAGTTCGCGTCCCGTTTGTGGCACCAAGGCATTGCGCCTGCCTCAAGATCTCTCTCTTATTTACAGCCACTGGACACCGCGATTGATGCACGTGATTTTTAATGTTATCTTGCCTTGGCTGTGGCGTGTTCTGTGACAGCTGCACCTAGATCTGACTGCTGAAGTGTCATCTGGGGCAGGCAGAGTAAGAGTAGCAGCATTTTCTGTTTTGTCACATGCATCTATCGGATCGTAAACAGACTGAGAGATCTTGAGGCAGGTGCACATAGGCTATTAGATAGGAATAAGATATAGGTGGCAAATAGGTATTTGTTATGTGTATGTATGTGTAAAGTGTCTGCTAAATGACTACATTCATAAATAAATAAAAAGGGCCTCTAATTACAAAAAATAACGTGGAATAAAGATTGGATTGTGGCCTTGATTAGCTTGTGATAAGATGTTAAAAAAAAATGAATTCAATAGTGATTCACACTCAAAATCCAGAAAAATGATAGTCATGGAGGATGTGATTAATAAAGTAAAGTTTTCCTGAATTTTGAGCATGAATCACTATTGAATCCTTATAAAAACTAAAAAGATTTATGCAACACAACAAGACAACATAGGAGACAAGAGAGTGTGATGTTAATGTCCTTGTAGAATCTGCTGTATACAAATATGACATAATAAAGCTAAAAAAAAAGACATTTCTTAACTTGATTCTGGCATTTGATACATGACATTACCATTAAAAAGTTTGGGATTACTTTTTTTGTTTTTTTTTAAGAAATGTATACTTTTGTTCTTCAAGGATGCATTAATTTAATAAAAATGACAGTAAAGACATTTATAATGTAAAAAAAGATTTCTATTTCAAATAAATGCTGTTCTTCTGAACTTTCAATTCATCAAGGAATCCTGTCGCTGTATAATGTTTTCCACACCTCATTAAGCAGTATAACCATTTTCAACTGTGATAATAATCAGAAATGTTTCTTGTGCAGCAAATCAGCATATTAGAATGATCTCTGAGGATCATGTGACACTGAAGACTGGAGTAATGATGCAATTCATCAAGGAATCCTGTCGCTGTATAATGTTTTCCACACCTCATTAAGCAGTATAACCATTTTCAACTGTGATAATAATCAGAAATGTTTCTTGTGCAGCAAATCAGCATATTAGAATGATCTCTGAATGATCATGAGACACTGAAGAGAAGTTGAGATCTGACATCACAGGGGGAAAAAAACTTTATTTTAAATTGTAAAATTATTTCACAATATTAATGTTTTTCAGTATTTTTTTATCTGATAGCCTAAATGCAGTTGGTGAACATGAACAAAGAACCTTACTAATTCAAATCCTTAGAACAGTATTGTATATATCAAAACAAGCACAAGCATACTTATCAACATTTGTTAATGAAATTATTTTTAACATGAAATTGCTTATTCCATTCCATCAAATGCAGTGAAGTATTTGTTTTCTCATTTACAGTGTACCAGATGTGGGCTACTTTTAAACTTTTGTCCATACAATTTTGTTTAATCCAAAATTTTACTTATTAAAGGAACACTTTCATGCTTGTGTGTGTGTGTGGTCTTAGATTCATATTCATTTTGTAAATATAGCCTAAGCCTAAAAGTTTAAGCACAATCACACCAGCATAGATGAAAAAGTCCACAAATACAAGTTTATTTCAGCTGTTGTACTCAAATGATAACAACTAACAACAGACATAGTTTTAAAGCATTGCAAGCTACAGCACAACGAACTGAAATCAATGTATACAATAGCTTAAGTGTGCTGAATGTCTGCAATCATTCAGTCAGTGACGCCAGCATAAAACGTGCAGACTAATAAAAACATTATAAATTGTTGCAAAATGATGAACAAATATCATTTAGGCATAGATTTGTGCAACGCTGTAAATATATTTACCTTTTTTTAAATATTCCATTAAACGTGCTGAGATACAAGGAGCATGAACTGAAATTCTCAGTTTCACCTGGTTCCACGCGCATGTCCTGGAAACTCATGAATATTCATCTATGCTCCGCCCCCTGAAACCGAAAATCTCGTAACACCGTTGGCGCCGCCGGTGTGTGTGCACTCATTGAAGAATGTGTGAGAAAATTAAAGATGTCGGTGCTGCATGATGCAGCGCTGCACTTGTCCTCCGGTGTGCAACCGCCTTAAGGCTGGAATAGTCTCTTGTTTCAGAGGTGGAATTGTCAAATTGTCAAAGAATTAATGAATATAACCGATTGAATATAATATACTGACACATCCGGTTTTCACCCACCTGTTTACGTTCACTTAAAGGGGTCATATGATGCTATTTTAAAGATCATTATTTTGTGTATTTGGTGTAACAGAATATGTTGACATACTTTAATGTTAAAAAAACATTATTTTTTTCAAATATTGTACATTATTGCAGTTCCTCTATGCCCCGCCTCTCTCAAACGTGTCTTTTCTACAAAGCCCCTCCTTCCGACAAGCACAGTCTGCTCTGATTGGCCAGCTGACCCAGTGCATTGTGATTGGGCTAACACCACAAGCACGTGTCGGAAATGCAACGCCCCTTTCCATAATCGCTAGCTTCAGCTTTCAACATAAATGTAGAGACAGTATAGGGCTGGGCGATATAGCTAAAAAATGTATCAAGGATATAATGTTTCATACCGTTCGGTATCGATAATTATTGATATGAATTACTGAATTATTTTTAAAACAGAGCAATAGAATTTTTTTTTTTTACATTTAATCACTGTATTTTTAAATTAACTCAGTTTATTGAGACAAACAACAAATATTTTTTTGTTTGTTTTAACAGTCAAAAACAAAATTAAAATTAAACCGATATCTAATTTATAATGTTTTATATGCAGATTAAATAGGTTAAACTTTTGGCTCGTCTCCCGAGGCCACAGGAGGGTGCAATGAACAAAATAATGCAGCACATTAAATTGTCAATGCAAGGAAGTAACTGTCTATAAAAAATGTGTTTATGCGTTGCTTAATACAAAGAGCCGAATCGC
This sequence comes from Sinocyclocheilus anshuiensis, assembly GCF_001515605.1. Taxonomy (NCBI): domain Eukaryota; kingdom Metazoa; phylum Chordata; class Actinopteri; order Cypriniformes; family Cyprinidae; genus Sinocyclocheilus; species Sinocyclocheilus anshuiensis. The sequence goes on from NW_015544152.1 coordinate 129,334, forward strand.
CCATCACACAGAAGTCCGCATGAAATCAAAATTTACTTTATTTACTTTACTAGTGCACATTGCAAGTCTTGATTTGAACAATTAATCCGTGCAAGTTAATCCGCTGAAAAAAATTGTGTGTTTTGGTAATCTTTAATCAAAATCTGAATATTTGCTTCCGCTCTAGAATGGCATTCCTTCTCTGATTACGTCAGTTGACGGCTTGGGCAGAATATACTTAAACACACCCCTCCAACCGTTAGTTTGCTATGAGTGAGAGACAGAGAGGAGGAGCGCA
>NW_015544152.1:135735-136300 GCF_001515605.1 Sinocyclocheilus anshuiensis
CAATTTATTGAGACAAACAACAAATATTTGTTTGTTTTAACAGTCAAAAACAAAATTAAAATTAAACCGATATCTAATTTATAATGTTTTATATGCAGATTAAATAGGTTAAACTTTTGGCTTGTCTCCCGAGGCCACAGGAGGGTGCAATGAACAAAATAATGCAGCATATTAAATTGTCAATGCAAGGAAGTAACTGTCTATAAAAAAAACGTGCATTATGTCTAAATTAACTCGTATAAATCAAATATAATTTTGTAAATTGCATAAACAATTATGAACAAAACAGCATCACGTATTTATGCATTGCTTAATCCAAAGAGCCGAAGCGCCATTCACACAGATTGCCTTTAAAAACATATGAGATGCAGTGAAAAGGAAAAAACCTCCACAAATTTGCGACGTGTTTTCTAAAAGTTTAAACCATTTTAACTTTGCAAGGATGTCTACAACTCTTGTGTGAGACGCGAGTGCAGCAGTCGTATTTGTCGTCTAGAAAATGCGCTGAATATGTGTTCTGTGTGAATGGCTTGGTTTCGGTTTTAACCTAATCAAGATCTTCCAG
>NW_015544152.1:136418-144097 GCF_001515605.1 Sinocyclocheilus anshuiensis
GAATGAATAACGCAGCAACTGCGCGTCTCGTGGGCTAGACTAACAAAACATTAAACTACAACGTCACTTACATCATCATCACCGCATCTCGTGCTCCACTGATGACGCTCCCTGACGCACCGCTTACAGTGTAGTGTTAGGGTAAGGATATAGAAAATACAATTTGTACAGCAGAAAAACCATTACGCCTATGGCCTGAAGCCAAAACGATGGGACTATTAGTGTGTGTGTGTGTGTGTGTGTGTGTGTGAGAGAGAGAGAGCAAAATAATATGTTCTCTAAAATTATAAACTTTCAATAGTAAAATACAATGATAAACCTATTTTGTAGTCTAATAAATGGACAGCATAACAAATGAGATCTTATAATAATACAACTTACTTTAATGTGATGATAGGCCTTATACCCTATACATTTTATATACAGAACCATTTATCTGTTGTAGTGATTGTAAATTGTGACAATATGCTTCTTGTATTAGGCAACATGTTGAAATATACTGTTGTTTAGTGGTGTGATGTCCACCCTGTTATGTCCTGTCCACCCTGTTTCCCCCCTCTGTCCACCCTGCTACCTCAGTGTTTTTTTGATATTACTAAGATTAGTTCAACAAATGCTATGCATATATTTGTAGTTACTTGTAGGGAATGAAATGGTAAAATGAAATAAGTTAAAATGGTTCCAAAATTCCATTTAAATTTCTTTTCATTCTAAAAGAAATATGTTGAAATTACGCTGTCTCAAAAATACAACAACTTTTTTCAAGATAATGCCCGATTATGAACACTTTGTTAAAATACATTTGCAGAGTAAAGAGAGGGACATTTTAGCTCGTAGAAAATGTAAATATTACAATTACTGTGCATTCAAAACACTTGTTAATTGAGATGAGAATGTCCTGTAACAGGGTGGACATTTGGTCCTTGCACGTCTGAGGAATTTCGTGAGAAATTATTAAAGAATAATATCCTGAGCTGGACCAACATATTTTTCTCATAGTGTAACAAGCCCTTATTCAGATAAAATGATTACATCATTGACATTTAAGCATTTTTTTATGGAAAGTTACCAAGCTGAAATGGCACCGAATATTAAGAATGACCCTTTTAGTGTCTTTCCAGAGTTCAAGAACTTTGTTTTATACATTTTATAAACCTATTTATTTGTTATAAATTGTAAGACTCACCTCAGAAAAACAAATTCTTCTATCAGACACAGTTGAAGTAAAAGTGCCTCAGTTAAAACGTGCTGTGTGTGTGTGTGTGTGTGTTTGTGTGTGTGTACTGGTATTCCCTGCATTATGTGGTCCAAATGTTCCCACAGGTATAGTAATAACAGTAAACTTTCATCTTGTGGGGACATTTATTTGGTTCCCATGAGGAAAACAGCTTATACTCTAAGTCATACAGAATTAAGTGTTTTGAAAACCTAAACTAACTGTAGTTTTGTGTGAGGGGTAGGTTTAGGTGTAGTGTTAGCGTAAGGATATAGAAAATACAGACTGTACAGCAGAAAACCATTACGCCTATGGCATGAACCCATAACGATAGGAATTTTAGTGTGTGTGTGAGAGAGAGAGCAAAATAATATGTTCTCTAAAACTATAAACTTTCAATAGTAAAATACAATGATAAACCTATTTTGTAGTCTAATAAATGGACAGCATAACAAATGAGATCTTATAATAATACAACTTACTTTAATGTGATGATAGGCCTTATACCCTATACATTTTATATACAGAACCATTTATCTGTTGTAGTGATTGTAAATTGTGACAATATGCTTCTTGTATTAGGCAACATGTTGAAATATACTGTTGTTTAGTGGTGTGATGTCCACCCTGTTATGTCCTGTCCACCCTGTTTCCCCCTCTGTCCACCCTGTTACCTCAGTGTTTTTTTGATATTACTAAAATAAGTTCAGCAAATGCTAAGCATATATTTGTGGTTACTTGTAGGGAATGAAATGGTAAAATGAAATAAGTTAAAATGGTTCCAAAATTCCATTTAAATTTCTTTTCATTCTAAAAGAAATATGTTGAAATTACGCTGTCTCAAAAATACAACAACTTTTTTCAAGATAATGCCCGATTATGAACACTTTGTTAAAATACATTTGCAGAGTAAAGAGAGGGACATTTTAGCTCGTAGAAAATGTAAATATTACAATTACTGTGCATTCAAAACACTTGTTAATTGAGATGAGAATGTCCTGTAACAGGGTGGACATTTGGTCCTTGCACGTCTGAGGAATTTCGTGAGAAATTATTAAAGAATAATATCCTGAGCTGGACCAACATATTTTTCTCATAGTGTAACAAGCCCTTATTCAGATAAAATGATTACATCATTGACATTTAAGCATTTTTTTATGGAAAGTTACCAAGCTGAAATGGCACCGAATATTAAGAATGACCCTTTTAGTGTCTTTCCAGAGTTCAAGAACTTTGTTTTATACATTTTATAAACCTATTTATTTGTTATAAATTGTAAGACTCACCTCAGGAAAACAAATTCTTCTATCAGACACAGATGAAGTAAAAGTGCCTCAGTTAAACGCGCTGTCCTGATTCAAGCAGATGAGATGGTGTTGCCAGGTCTGTTTCATTATTTCAACGTTATCTTCATAACTCATTACGAAATAAAAAGTTTCCCAATTCAGAAAAATACATTTTCCTTTCTTGTCAACATTATACAGCGCGCGCACGTTGTGAGTTGGTAATGGGATCAGGGTTGCCAGGTTTTCACAACAAAACCTGCCCAATTGCTACTCAAAACTAGCCCAATCACGTTTCGAGGGGGACCCCCCCAGTAAAAAAATCGCATTCCGGTGGGGTAAAATACACATTTTTGGGGTCGCTTAAACCAGCGGACATGAAAAACAACCCGCGGCAACAGTGTTAAAGTAGCCCAATTCCGCGGGAAAACCGCGGACTTGGCAACACTGAATGGGATAATGAAAGTATGAGCATATGACGTTGCAGTTACGTTGCCAGTAAAGCCGGGCTCACACTACATGATTGAAAGACTACTACACAACACAATGCTAACGAGGTGCACACACTACAAAACATTCAGTGAAGAGGCATTCCCGACCATCAGAGAAAATACGTTTTCTCACATAAATTCTCACGAGAAATTACAGCGATTCGAGGCCATATCTTCAAGCATGGACGATCAACTGGCCCTTCAATTGGTCTGTGCAGTTATTTTATCCGAAAGAAAGAAAAAACCACAACAAAAGAGAATATGGCAGAAACAATGGCTTGGAAGACGTGGACAACAAGGACTGTCAGTACTGCAGAAAGAGTTCAAGGACTGTCAGTACTGCAGAAACAGTTGGAGGTAATTAAAAAGTACAATGAAATGTGGTATTATATACACAATCTATGCATTTGTTAAATTCACTTCTAGTTGGTTGATTTGATTAATTTGTGGCTTTTCTTTTCTGTTCATAAAGATGCATGATAAGAGTGTTTATACCATCTGCACTGTGATTGGCTAGATTAGTTCCACCTTGTCATTGTGTCGCTCACATTAAGCCGGGCTCATACTACAGGATTTTTGGCTGGATTTTGGTCGCAGACAGATTTCCACAGTCTGCAACAAAACCCCCGGATCGTGACCAAATCGGTGCTCGTTGCGGTCACCAAAGCTCGTTAAGTATGAGCAGGTCAGAAACGTGATTCGAACCTGTCTCGAGCTATCACAGACGCTACGATATTTTCAAACCTGTTTGATATTATCGCCACATGATCTCGTAATGCGAGCGACACAATGACAAGGTGGAACTAATCCAGCCAATCACAGTGCAGATGGTATAAACACTCTTATCATGCATCTTTATGAACAGACACGAAAAGCCACAAATTAATCAAATCAACTAACTAGAAATAAATTTAACAAATGCATAGATTGTGTATATAATACCACATTTCATTATATACAATATATAGTATATAATATATATGTATAATATTTATATTATAATATATAATATTATAATATTTAATATAGTATACTGTTTAATTACCTTCAACTCTTTCTACAGTACTGACAGTCCATGTTGTCCACGTCTTCCAAGCTATTGTTTCTGCTGTAAGGGAAACAGGTCAATTGAGCTCAAAGGGAATCATTTATGATTTTATAGGGAATTTGGACAGAATCACTGTTTTACGGCTGATCACTGAGTCGGCCACCGATTCATTGAACGAGCCGTATAACATCAATTCTGCAATGGATATTAATATCCAAAGTATAGTGAAAACACTATTTATTAGAACAGTAACAAGATCGGCAGTTTAAGACATTAACTTGTAAGCACAAAACACAAGATACTTATATTTTCAATATAAATAAGGCTTTATTAGATAAATCTAAGACATATAAACTAGTCTAACACAAACACGCACTCACACATTCACACAAGTTGCAGGAAGAGAGAAAGTGAGGAAAGAATGAGTTTAAGAGAAGAAGAAGAAGAGAGATGAAAATGTGAAATCCCAAGTTTACAGCAATATGTGCAATTGCATAGACCTGAACAACCATCAATCACTTTAACCCTCGCCTTGAGTTTCGCAATAAGGTTAAAATTTATATTAAATGCACCAGTTCAGCTAGAATCTGGAGGTACTTGCGTTGCCTGTGTAAAGGGGGGTTCCCTTTGTTGTTATCAGTTGCAGAAAGGGGGTTTCCTGAGGTTGCTGATTGGCTGGAAGTTCAGTAGTTGTTGACGTGACGTCTTGGGAAGCCAGTGGTTGGACGTTGGCTGAAGATGCGGAGTTGTGGGCTGGTTGAAGTTTTGAGGTGGAAACAGACTCGAGGTGAACTCGGAGACACAGAGTTGCGGCAAAACTTAACTCAGAGCACGAAACTCTCAATGGAAAAGAAAATAAAGTAGAAGAATGGAAGTAACGAGACTAGATGGGTTTTCTCCTCATGGTTTTAGAGGAGCTGCTGGCGTGTAAGCCAGAGCACGCTAAAAAGCAAAGCTTAAAAGCATAACTAAAAGCTAAAAGCAGTGGCTAAAAAGCAAAAGCTAAAAAAACATAATTTGATGGGTGTCCCGATTATTTAAACTGGGCTTTTGGACACACCCCAAATGTTGTCTTGACCAATTAGACAATGTCTTAGCTCGGGGTGTTGTATATTTCTCCTCCCAATACATAAATCACACGTTATCTTATCAGTCACATGGTCCGAATTTTCCCGCTCTTGCAGAGTATAATTTTGGACATCATTTCTATAACAAGAATATGATACATTTGACAAAGTATTGATTGATAGAAACGTTTAAAGCATGAATTTTCTAACTCATACATACCCAACATGAATATATTCCTATAAACTATTCAATAGTTATTCAAAATACACACACAATAAGCGATTAGAACATGATAGTCAAATGTGTGGGTTACATACATAATGTGGAGTTATGCATAGAAATTATTAGTTGCTCATAAGTCCTTTTAGCGTAATTTAGGTGCATATATACATGGAAAGGCAGTTTCTGTGCCATTCTGTGGACATAAGGATATGTTCTGTGAAGACCAGAGAGGTTAAAATGTCTCCTAAGGAATCTCAGTCTGGTTCTTGTCCTCTAGGTGGGGGGAAGTCAATCCAAAGAGTGGCCTATAATCGCTGTAATTTATCGCAAGAATTTATGTGAGAAAACGTATTTTCGCTGATGGTCGGGAACATCTCTTCACTGAATGTTTTGTAGTGTGTGTGTGCACCTCGTTAGCGTTGGGTTGTGTAGTATGCGCGCACCTATGACAAGACAACGACAGAAGAGAACAAATCTTGTTGCAACACAGTGATTCGGCTAGTCTTTCAATCCTGTAGTGTGAGCCCGGCTTTACGAGATCGCGTGGCGATAATATCAAACAGGTTTGAAAATGTTGTAGCATCTGTGATAGCTCGAGACCGGTTCGGATCACGTTGCTGACCTGCTCGAGCAACGATTTGGTCACGATCCGGGGGTTTTGTCACAGACTGTGGAAATCTGTCTGCGACTGCAAAATCCAGCCAAAAATCCTGTAGTGTGAGCCCGGCGTTAGTCATTAGGCTTGTTTGAGATGAGCAAAATTTGTGCAGAACCGATCACCGCAAGATGAATGCCGGTTTAGAAAAGTGTCCGAGTTACATCCGACTTGCTCTGATGTCATGCTGATGTGTGCAAAAAAACTCTCGTGACGGCGAGGCGGCTGTGTCGAATTGTGCAGTCGAGCGCAGTTGCTCTCCACCAACTGCATTGATCAAAAGCATGATAGGAAACGACTGAGTGACGACACCGCTTAATGCTCATTGGTTCAGACAACCGTGATGCTGTGTTCTCTTCTAAAATGTTTTATTTCTTTATCTGGTTTCATGTGATTTAAGTATTTAAACTATGCATGAATATTCCCAAACACTATGACAGAGCAATATTTGTGTGAGATATGTGATTGTTGTCATATTTCTATAAAAATCTAAAATACATGTTTGTATTAAAGTAAAAATTAATGATAAATACGCCTTTCGTATGGAATTAAATAGCAAGCACTTTGAGTGTCTTGTTCATCTTATTTATTTTTATATAAAGGCAACAGAACTGAAATATCATGTAAATCAGCAGCACAGCACATGAGTGACAATAACGCGATATCTGTCTTTGATCTCGTTTGTGTCTGTTCACTTCGAAAGGTCAGAACTGTCCTTCTTGACTGTGCTTATTTCACTCCTCCCCTCACTGCAGCCGCCTACTCTCGCCTACATTTCAGGCAAGGCGAGGCACATCTCAAACAAGCCTATTAAATTATTAATATATTACGAATAGACTACGTATCTGGAACGTTCTTGGTTAACTTGTTACGTTAGGAGGACGTACTGACGACATTGTGAGTTGGTAATGGGATGGTAAGCGAATTACGTGCATATGACGTTGTGGTTACGTTGTCTATTGGTAAGTCATGAAATTACCAAAAAGTATGAATACATTATGTAACGGTTACGTCGTGTGTTAGCTGGGACACCCTTGTTTTCTTTCTCAACTCTTTACGTTCACTTAAGAGATAACCGATTGTATTTATGGGATATTTTGATATAATTCTGTGTGTATTTGTCCATTCGAACATGTAAGAATGCAAGAAAGAGAGCTCAGTCCCGTTTGCATGCAAAAAGACCTGTATGGTGACTATGGGGTTATGTAAAATATTTTTTGCAACTTACTAGGTTTATCATTTGTAATTTTTTTCCCTATAATGTCGATAATCGTCTGTCCCTAATATATATAAACACTTTTGTCCTAAAGGATGCTTGAGGGTTAAACTCTAAAAAAGGGCATAGCTTAAGTTAAAGATTAATTTTATTATATCCACCTTATTTTTCAACGTGGAAGTAAGCTGATCTATTTCGACTGTCACTGCCGCCTTACCTTGAATGACACCATTCTGCTGCCCTTCTGAGACCTATTGTAAACAAAGTCAGGTGAGTGACCCTGAGTGGTTGGTTCGCAATAAAACATCCGGGTGAACCAAGCACTTCCTCTTTGCCTTTCTCACCTCTTCTGAGACTGGTTTGGAAAATCCACGTGTATACACTGATATTTGGAATAATTACTCATTCAGCACTATATAGTGCAAGCACCTGTTGCCCCAGAGTATTGCGGTATCCGCCCCCCCCCCCCCCCTCTTCTTA
>NW_015544152.1:144191-163892 GCF_001515605.1 Sinocyclocheilus anshuiensis
CCCCCCCCATATTTCAGTAAGTGGTTAGTTTTGTTTATATTATTCTAATTACTAGTTGATATTTGTTTACAGATTGTATTCCAATGCTTTTGGATGCATACAGATTTGGTGAGTAGCTTTTTTGTTCTATTATTCATATAAATCTAAACCCACTGTTACGCTGTTTGCAGTGGGGGGACTTTGCTAACTGTTAATCTGTGCGTTTGCACACAGAATAGATGTTTGTACCTGTCTTATTTGAGACAAATTAACAGACTGAGAATTTAACACAGGGCTTAAAGTTCTCCAGCACTGTGCCAGATGTCCAGCATGCGGCGTTTGGCTGCGGGAAAAAAAAAGATAGTCGTCCTACATTTAAAAACACTTGTTGATATCAGTTCGAGTTCATGAGTTTGCCTACCAATGTATGAGAGGAACACAGCTTTCACTCTCAACCAAACTAACATTACTAGCCAATCAGAAGTTTTTGCTCTTATAAACACGAGACGTGCATTAGTATCCAATTGCAGAGTCGCAGCTGATGAATAGAAAAGAAGCCTGGGTCTTGAGCACGGCACATTGAAAAAGCTGCGAGGCGCAATGGTCAAAGATTTCCATCTAGCGTCATATTTACATAGAAAAGCTATTAGAAAGGAGCGGAGCTTTGTAAACAGCTCAGAGTAATCACATCATCTCCATAAGAACGATATGATTGCCAGAATGCATTTACATGCATTTTTGAAAAGGTCCTTGTCACGTTCTGTGATGGCCAGGAGCACGGAGCGAGAAACGAGTAGACGTGGAATACAACAACAGTCTTTAATCCAAGGAATAATGGGGGAATAACACATAATCCAACAAGTAGACCCGACAAACACTAACTGAATGGACTGGGGCTTTTAAACACAGGATAACGAGGGACTAAGGAGACACACCTGGAATCAAATTAGCAAATCAACATGAGGGAAGAAACTGGATCACAGGGAGCAAAACACACACACAGGTCCATAATCCTGACAGTCCTGTTCACACATGATCTCTTAACGGCAATTTACCAGTAAAGACTGTCTGTGTAAAAGGGACTAAACTCTTCCTCTGCATATTCGGTGAGTTTGGGTTGCTTAACGTTCATCTGGGAAAACTCACTTGATTTGTAACGTAAATCATTTAAACCTATGCCAACACAGGAGAATACATAAACATATTTCTAAATATGCGATTTATTGTACATCGCGATTTCAAAATAAATGATTTACATGTGGCCAAATATTAAAATTAAATGGATTTAAATGTCGTTGAATCACATGAAACCTCACCAGGCCATTGGCACCCTCTGCAGGTATTTGTTATAATATGGGCATATTACATTATGTATTTTACAGTGTTGTTCAATAAAACCATGTAGCCTACTTGGTTTTGATACTTTATTTGAGGACAATTATTATTGCCTCATCGCTACTTTATATAAATATAGTCATATTAAAGCCTGTTTTTCCACTTAGTTCTATTTGTATTACTAAAAAATATCAGATTACTCACTTGTCAAAATAATCAGTAGATTACTTGATTAGCAAAATAATCATTAGTTAAGCGGGTCATATGATGTTGCTAAAAATAACATTATTTGGTGTATTTGGTGTAATTGATTAGCAAAATAATCATTAGTTACGCACTAGATTAGTTAAAACATTTCAAAATACAACTGCATTGTTTTACTTTTCGTGATTAAAAGACAAATAGTTTGTTATTTGTAAATTTCTTAAGAATTAAAACATTATCTCGTTCTAGTGGACCATGTATCTGCATTTTGTCTCACCTTGTGAGCTAAGTGTATTGTCACACCCCTAGTGTCTATGAGTGTGATAAAGCTCATAATTTTCCAAGTGTATGATATAGCTTTCATTCTTCAGGTCAATCATATATTCATGAAAAAAAAAAATCAGTTTGAATAAGGAAAGCGATAACTTTGCCATAGTATTCTTTCAAATGTTAAAGTTGCCACAGTCATTGCATTCTTTGCATGTGCTGCACTTTATTTGTACCATTTTGTTTTATTAGAATATTTACTAAGAGTGTGACAAAGCTCATAATTTTCCAAGTGTATGATATGGCTTTCATTCTTCAGGTCAATCATATAGTCATGCCAAAAAAAAAAAAATCAGTTTGAATAAGAAAAGCGATAACTTTGCCGTAGTATCCTTTCAAATGTTAAAGTTGCCACAGTCATTGCATTCTTTGCATGTGCTGCACTTTATTTGTACCATTTTGTTTTATTAGTTTATTTATTAGAATTTGAAAGATAATAACAATATTGATTGATAAGTGAGATCTGATTTTAGTCCTTGAAAACCAAAAAAAGTATTGCAAGTTCTTGAAAGTCCTGGAATTGTATTTTGCAGTATCTGTACGAACCCTGTTTCAGTTACCAGTTCTTAGACCATTTTAATGTTTTTGTTGTTGTTAATTGAACTGAACTGTAGTTTTCTGTAGTAAACTGTCTTTGTATATTTCCTATTTAATATTAATTTCCTAGTATTTAATTTATCATTATTTCTTTTGAACAAAACAATTTCAGAAATGTCATGTTTTAGATTGTAGGTCATCTTGTACCCTGTCAAGGACAAAGATAACCAGCAAAACTTGATATCAAAAGCATCCTAAATGTTACATGTGTTTGCACCATATTGTAGTGACTAAACATTCTTGGTATTGCTGGTTCAAATATCCCACCATAATCTGTAGTCTGAGCCTGTGAAGGGCTAATGGCAATGGCAGATACGTTACTAGTTAGTTTCAAGGAAAATCATTTTCTTTTGTTGTTTGCCAAATAACCCTGTGTATGTGTCCGCCACCGCAACCCCCAACCCCTGGAAAAAAGTTCAGGCTCAGGATTTTGTTTTGCTTTAACCCCTGGAATTTAATATGCTTGCACTGTGATACTACTGTTTGCAGTGATACTTCTTCAGAGAAGAAGTTAAGATCATCCTGGGATCTTCCTTTGGTTCTACAGTCATTGACTATGGCCCCGTTTGAACCATTGACCCAGGCGGATCTTAGATCATTAGGGAAAATCATTTTCCCTCTGGCTATCAGTTCAGCAAAAAGAGTGGGCAAGCTACATAATTTGTCAATGTGTGAGGATGTTTGAGATGGAAAGCAGATTGCTTAGGGGCCTCTCTTTGGCCAAATCTGGCTTTTCTTCCCAAGGTTATCAATCCTTGCAGTTAATCAGGTTGAACTTGCAGCCTTTCAACCTGACCCAGATTCCTTAACTGCAGGACTTGATCTTTCTAAAGTGTACCAAGTAAGAGCACTTTGCACACACAGGTGTAGCGACAGTCACACACTAGTTGTTTGTGTGTTTTGATTTAAAAAAGCATTGGATGACCAGTCTCGAAACAGTGTCTCTCACATTGAATAGTGAACACTATTGCACAAACCTAGCCAACCCTAACCCAGTCTAGCCAATTCATAGGCAGCACTGAATAGGGTGGCACTTTCACAGTGGCACCTCTGTCTGGTCCACAACCTATGTTTCACAACCAAACGCACATGAGAAGTGATAAGGAAATAATGCAAGATCACGCGTGAGATCAGAGTTCTCGTGCGAGACTGAAAATGTTATTAAAATGGTACCCCACAAGACGTTTGTGATACAAATGTTTGACTAAACTTTCCTCCATTTCTTGGGTCCAATAGACAGAGAAAGGAGCCTTCCTCAGAACCAAAGCCATGCTTGCTGCTATTGTGGTCTATAACGCCTCCCTAAACTTCCCGCTACCCTGTATCTTGCTCTCTCATTGGCCTGTAGGTGAGCGTGATTTGACCAAGTACAACATGTTCCTGGAACATCATTCCAATCAACCAATCAGAATTGAGAGATAACTTTTCAGGAAATGTCAATTTTAGGCTTACAATCAGGATTAGGTGTGTAAGGTCCACGCACTTGGCCCAAAGATGGTATCCAGTGGTGGATGAAGGTTTCTTGCATGTTCGGTCTTTTCAGCGTGCAAAGTTATTCAATTTAGGTTTAACTCAAATCTGACTCCATTTTATTATCTAATCTGACTCCATTTTAGTATGACCTCGAATTTAGGTTGAAAGGCAAGTTGGTTGTTTGTCTGTCTTTAATTATTGCTATTATTCTGACATTTGGTTATTCTGGTTAACTCTTTACTTTATATTTACTCGTTCATTAGGAATCTATGTCGCTTAGGATGCCTCACGGCGGCCGCCTGTGTGTGTATTGTCTGTCTCAGAAGATCAAAGTATCTGAGTTTCTATTATCCTTACAGGCACTTCTACACCCTTGTTAATCAGCTATCTTTGCCCTCTGATTTTAGGAATAAATTATGGGTAAGGTTAAGTTTAGGGGTGGGGATTGGGTTAAGTCTGTATTTTTGGACAGTAATGTTGATCCAGGATCAACAAAAGATGTTGATCCAGGAACATGTCTTACTTGGCAAAATCACGGCGACCATCCAGATATTTAGCATGCCAAATATTTCACTGGCGTTGGCGAGGCACTGGCGATTCTCTCAGATCTTGTCTTTGATAATTCACACATTGTGATTGTCACTCGTGTTAACGAGCACAGATTTGCCTCCGATTTCCGATGTCTGTGATTTCGCAAAACCTGTCAGAGAGTGAAAATCGGGGCTAAAATTTTGTAGTGTGAACTCAGCATTAAGAAACTTTAATTAATGCTGTCATGTCACAAATCTGCTTCAAAGATCAAATTAAATTAATTCGTAATTACAATATTGAAATAAAAATTTAAAGCCTGTACAAATACTAGAAATCGTGAATATAAATAAATTATTATAAATAATAATTAAAAAGATGCAAATAAATTAAAAACCGTGCACACTTAATTTGTTATAACATTTAAGTACTTTTGTTCACTTGGCTATTTCCTTATAAATGCCCAGAAATTTGTCAATTTTTTTGTCAGGTGTCTTTTTTTAATTATACGATGTCATTACGTTACTGTCTTGCCACCAGCCAATTGCTGCATTGCTGATCGTGGTTTCGAGTATCGATAGATAGCCCTTTTCGGGGAACACAAGAACATGCAGAAATCTTAATCACAAGAAAATCAGACAACTTAATCCAGATATTTTAATCAAATCCGCAAATTTGTTTGAAGAACCAACTTAGCCAGAGATCAGTTTTCATGATTAGAAGATCTGGAATCTTTCAAATAATCTCAGATGTATTAAGCAAGGTATGAATAATGGGCCCCAGGGATAAAAGGTTCTGTTGTTGTGCTATGCTTTGTTTGTTTCTCTCCTTGTCTCTCTCCCTGCAGAACCAGTATCACCACCTGATTTGACTAATTAGAGCTCTGTTGTGATTGGATGATGGGAGAGAAGAGAGAGGGTTACTTCACCCAAAAATGAAAATTAGCCCATGTTTTACACACCCTCAAAGCATCCTAGGTGTATATGACTTTCTTCTTTCTGACAAATCCAATCTGAGTTATATTAAAAATTACCCCTGCTCTTTCAAGCGTTAGAATGGCAGTAGGTGAGTGTTTTTTTTTTTTTTCAACAGTCCAAAAGTAGTTAAATAAAGCGCATCCATCCATAATAAAATGTGCCTCGCACAGCTCTGGGTGAATAAAGACCATATAATCAAATCATATAACCTTGTGGAAAATGGGCATCTGATGACCCCTTTAAACTACAGCTACCCACAGAGTAGTTGTTGGTAGTGGCCCGATGGTGTTTAAAATTCTACATGTGACACATTTAATGTCCAACTACAAATACTTTAGCAAAATGTATATTTTACTTAGAATTATTGCACTACTATTCTATTGCACTCCATCTGTTTAGCGTGCAGCACTTGTTCACTCACGTAAGCCACTCCTGACAGCAAAATGGATATATTTGCATGACTTTCTAACATTTACAGATGAAGAATATAACTGTGACATCTCCATTATGCACTGAGGGAAACACAACTTATTAAAGGTGCAATAAGTGATTGTCTTCAGAAACATTTTTTGTTATGCTGGTTTAAAGTCTCTTCACATTCCAAAAGCAATCATTAAGTTTAAATGCATTTATATATTCTGTGGAAGGCGTAGGACCAAGAAATGTTTGTCCAGTCAAAATGCTCATTCTGAGCATTTTGATTGACTTTTCTACCTGCCTGTCAACATACGTATTTGCATACCTCTGCGCACCTTGTTCGCGCAGATGGGATACATCATCAGCGCGTTCACATACGCTGTGCAGACAGCGCGAGAATGACAGGCAAACATCAACAACCTGACCTTCCTTCCTGTTATTGTAGTACTTTTACTAAATGTACTATAAAGTTTTCTCACCGGTTAATGACACATGATGTATTGTAGTAATGTTGTCTCTGGTCGTCTGGTCTGTGTGTGTACATGTGTTCAGGGGGCGTGGCTTTGGACGGCAATTTGCAGGGAGGGTGGGACGTACGCTTTCAGTGCTACCAGGCTAAAGTTGGCATTTTCCAAGATGTCCTATTGCACCTTTAAACATCACAAATACAGTAATCAACATTTGAAGTGGATCAAAAAAGTTAATCAAAGTTGTCCTAAGACAAGAATGCATTTAGGACGCATTTTGGTTTTAGGTTTTAGGGCAACTTTAATGAAAGATTTTGATCCACTTCAAATGTTGACTAGTGTATATTCACTGTTTGCCATTGTGGTTCGATTTGATCCATGATTGACATTAATGGCTGCTTAATAAGCATGCACATCAAATTATCTTGACTCACTGAACCTGGATCAAATTAGTGAGATTGTGTGAACTTAAATTGTTGTTTATGGAACCGCTTTAGCCCTGATTGATTTAGGTTATTTCAAGTCTAGATTAGGTTATTTTCAAGGTTTTGGACTTTAATCCCTGCTTTTCTTAGTGTCTTTTTTGAAACAGCTCCTGGTTATGTTAGATAGTGAATTAGCTTAGCCTCCTCTATTTTATTTTCTTTTCTTTGTAGCAGTTAGTTGGTTAGAGAGCTATTTTTTGTGTTTATTTTGGCTTTGCCCCCTTTTGAAGCTGATACCCTTTCATTTTTCTCTTTTGTTGTATTATATAAATAAAACCTACTCTCTTTTGCTGCAGTTTACCATGGTTATTTGGGTTATTGTAGCCAGTCAGCCTGGAGATGGGGTTTTCTCTGCTTTTGCACCACACTGTAAAAAGTAATGAGTTGAACTTACTTGGAAAACCTGTGGAAACTGATTGCCTCACAATGGAAACATACCTTTAATCCAACAAACTAGATGCTCTTAAGTACTGTTTACTAAAGTTGTTTAGTTTAACTATTGCATCCACCTGAAAGTTCACATAACACAGTGTAATTAAGTAAATTCAACAAATTTGTAAAAATCAGTTATGTTTACTCGCTTTTCTTAAGTAGATTCAATGATTACTTTTTACAGTGCATATACTTCTGTATTACAACATTTATACCATATAGTTCTGTTGCGATCCTCCCCTAGAGCAATTGGGCGCGAAACATGATTTGTGTGTGAGGGGAAAGTGTAAACATGCATTTGACGTTTGGGTAAACAAACTGCTTGTAATGATGTGTTTTGGGGTATTTTTATTTGATTTGATCAATCTATCTATCTATCTATCTATCTATCTATCTATCTATCTATCTGTCTGTCTGTAGCATGTGTGTAAATGTGACTTTTAACCTAATATCATTGTTATATCTTATCTGTTATATAACATGAATAATACGCTGAGACGAGTGCTGTCAACTCACTTCTAATTTACTGAGAACTCTGAAGTCTTTTTCTTCATTGATAACATAACATACACACAGTAGTGATCTTGAGCGCCTCCTAGTGCGCTGAAACATTAAGCACATACATCACACCAAATATACTGTATAGACCTACTGTATGTACTGCAAGAATAGTATTATGCTGAATATTGAATAGTACTGAATGTTTATATTCAGCACTTGGACACTGCAAAAATACTGCAGTCCAACTGCAAAGGCCAAAACGGTCAAATAAAGCTCTAAATGAATAGCATGTTACAGAAAAAACCCTCTGGTCTGACAGATCCAGCCTTGATTCCTCCTCTCCTTTTCAGATTGTTTCCAACTATTGTTCGTATCATCTTTCAGTCACCTGTGCCACTTGTGCACTCTGAACTGGCTCATATTACGTATGATCACATAATCAGAAACAAGTGTGAACAATTTTGAATCGTTGTGTGTAAGCGATGACAACTGTGCTTTAGTTGTGTTTAAAGGGGTCATATGATGCGATTTCAATTTTTCCTTTCTCTTTGGAGTGTTACAAGCTCTTGATACTCCAGTCCGGCCCCACCCCGCCCTCGGGGCGCCCCCCTGGGTGGAGCTCTCGGGCCAGTAGCATACTCCAGTCCGGCCCCACCCCGCCCTCGGGGCGGGACTCGCAGAGGATCTGGAGGACGGGACCTGGGAAGAGGGACAGGTTGAGAGGCAGAGAGAGAGGGAGAAAATAAAGGGGGAGAGAGAGAGACAGCTGGAAGGGATTCGCCAACCCCAGGGCACGCCACCATCTGATCCTCCGCCAATTGGATGGCTGAGTCCAGCGACGTCGGTCGGTGGCACTGTCGACGTCGCTTCCCTCAGCCAGTAGCCACTTGCGGCATGAGTCCCAGAGCCGCTGGGCCAGCACGAAGGGTCGGCCACTCTCGTCCAGGTCCAGCGAACGGAATCGCTGGCGATGTTGCTTCGGGCTTCGGCCGACCCGCTGGATGATGGCCCTTTTGAGATCGTCAAAGACCAAGAGGTTCCACACGGGCAGTTGCTGAGCAGCCACCTGCGCTTCCCCCGATAATAGGGGTATCAGGCGCGATGACCTGGAAGCGTCGCTCCTGATCAGTCCTCATTTCCAGTAAGGCCTGATGTTGCTCTTGATGGAGGACCGCGAGGGATGAAATCCGCAAATGGCGTACTTGTCGGAGTTTGCATGACGGCGGCGGCTCTCCTGCTTCCTTCCCAGGTTTCGGCACCAGTTTAACAAAGTCAATGTCTTGAGAAGGAAGAGGACGGGGTCGGCTTGACTGTTGCTGGGGTTTTTATTCAGCTTCAAACAAAGTAAACAGACACAATCACAATCACAATCACGATCGCAGGCCTCTCCAGAGCAGGCACAGTCTCTCCCCAGTCAGCAGTCAGTCTCTCTCTCCCTCACAGCTCTTTCCTGGGCCTCTTTATGCGGTCTCTCCACGCCAATTACTGGAACCACAGGTGTTCGTCATTTGCATTTGACCCACTTACTCACCGCTCGTCTCCCAACTCTCTCTCCCGCTGCAGACCTCGCTGAACCACTCCCCCCTCGCCACACTTATATATAGAAGTTGCACACAGTGTCATTCACACAAACATTAAACCCCATCATGGTGACACACATGATACTGAAATAATGCAATAAACATTAATTTAACAACATTAGATGTAAGATGTACACCCTAATGTACACAACTGATAAGAAAAATCTAAGAAGAAACGTTATTTCAACAAAAAAAAACATCAAATATGAAGTGTCATGCAGGGAATTCTGGGAGTGTCAATTTAGGGTTTTTCACTGTAAATTATACAGTGGCTTTTTCTTTTTCACTTCCAAAAACCATATTTTTAACAGTATTTTACTGTTACATGTAATTACATTTATTCACCGTATATAGTATGGAAACTTACAGTTAACCAGTTAACATGTTTTTACTGTAGTATTTTTACAGTCTTTTACTGTTAAAATCACAGTCATTTTTTACAGTGTACCACTTACTCATTTTTAACTTACATCACAAAAATAAACTACAGAAATTAGGTTGTTTCATTGACAATGTCACATTTAAAAAAAATATATTGAAAAATTGTAATGTAATGTTACCCATTTTTTCCACTGCTTTCTCTTGGCTAATAAATAATGTATTTGTTAAGCATTCTCTCAAGAAGAGAAAACCCTCCATTCGCTCCCTGCTTTCCTGTGCTTTTCTCTCCTCTGTCTCTCTCTGGAATTTGATGTCCTCCCCGAGTAGCTCCACCAGCTTCCACTCACTCCAATTTCAGAAAAAAGATGTGTGTATTAACTTGCTTATTTTGTATTTTTTAAGTCTTTCCCCAGCAGGCTCATTTTCTCCAGAATAGTACTAAAACAAGAGAAAATGGAAACACTTATGAAAAATATAAAGACAGTTTTGCATTGCAATCTTAACATTAGAAAATACGACACAGCAGGACATGCATACAAAATACTGAAGTGCTAAAGTTTGGTTAAAACATTTGTAGAGATATCTTGCATGACAGCACTACAAAAACACAACAAAGGGAAAGATTATTGCCTTATATAGTGGTTGTCTTATTGTTTGTGGGCTTTGTGTTAAAAAAACCCCTAGCTTTTAATACTTGTTTCGTTAGGTATTTAAGTAAATGAAAACAATACTTGCATTTCAATGTGAATTCCCCCACAGAACTCTTACCCGCCGTGCTAGCTTTTAATACTTGTTTCGTTAGGTATTTAAGTAAATGAAAACAATACTAGCATTTCAATGTGAATTCCCCCACAGAACTCTTACCCGCCGTGCTCTTTGAATATAAACACTGTCATCATCTGCGCGCAAGGGATTCTGGGATATGGTAGGGTGCGAAGTGTCCATCAGATGTACACTTCATTTTCCTGGGAAACGGAGGGTGCATTTGATGTCGCTTTCGAAATACGTCAGCTTTTGTCGCGCCGCGGTGTCCTTGGCATTCCAATCAGCCTTGGAATGCCGTCTTTGGAGGGTGCATCCTGAATTGGGACAGCTTACGTTGTGACGCTGTGATGCAATCGCATTTCAAATGCGCACTCCGGAGTCCACGCACTTCAGTTTGGGACACAGCTCATGTCTCCTTAATCAAACACACCTGATTCAGGTCATCAGCTCATTAGTAGAGACTCCAAGATCTGAGATGGGTGTGTCAGACAAAGGAGAGATGCAAAATGTGCAGTGTTGGAGGGCTCCAAGAATGTAGTTGGGAACCACTTATCAAGCAGCTGTCAATACAGCATTTTGATGTCAAAATAGTAATTTATATGGGACTGTTGAATGATTGAATCTGATTGGTTAACGTGCAGTTATTTAGTTGTTCCATGCAGGTCTTGATCACGTTACATGTCTATATCACTTTGTCAAATGTTATTTCAAATTAGGTCCTTACAGCCTACAACTGTAAAAGAACCAAAACACTAAGTGACACTGACCAAGCAAATAAATATAGTAAACAATAGAACAGTGGGGGTGGCTGCTGCCAATCACTGTTGAAAGATGAACAGATTCAAGTAATTCTCACTCTGCTTTGCGTTGTGGCTGCATCACCAACTCGGGTGTGCATTATTCCTTACTTAAATGAAACCATTGTAATCCTGATAGCATTCCCATTTTTTACTAAATGTAACTGTAATCTGAGTGCTTTGTTTTTTGACATAACTAATTACAGTTACCAATTTGTTTTTCTGTATCATGATTACGTAACACCTTTACATGTATTCCGTCACTCCCCCCAACCCTGTCAATACAGTACATCTATATTTTGACCAAAAAAACTATGCATTGTCGCTTTAATTCCACGAGAGGAACGCAACAAAAATACACTTGGTGCCGAAATGATCGTGGCACTGCTGCTTCTGCTATGCACGGCTTGCACTGCCTCGCCGCCCAGTGTGAGTGCTCTAATCTATTAACATGGGCACCAAAAAAATATGCACATCCAGTATGAAACAGGCCTTACCTCTATTCCACAACAGTTTTCCAGCATTTGACCCCGCCCAATTGCAACTATGTCTGAAATTGAACTCTACCAGATAAATCCTTTCTCTCCATGGATCCTCCACCGCAATCAGTTGGCCCTAAGATCCCCTTTGCCAAGCACCGCTGTATTGGTTAGTCCAAACTGGTGCACACCAAGACAATGAGGCCTCCCCTCGACCCCAGCTCCCCTCGTATTGACTTCACTCCCTCCTTCAAAATCAAATTGGCAAGGCAATTGTCAAATTTACAGTTACTCTAAAAAAACTAAAAAAAACACAAACATGCACACACACATTTTTCTTATATGTATATCTATAGTTGTTGTTTGGAAACTTTGCAATACATTTGAGACATATGAATGTCAGATGTAACCACACCCTTTTTTGTAATACAGTTACAGCATACCCTACAACAGTAGGGACTGTGGTGGTTATATATAACAAGGCATAATTTTCACCTCACATTTGGAGTGGTTTCTTGCCTATAGAAAAATGCATGTTAAACTTTTATTGACCTTGACACTACTATGTATTACCAGGCTTTGTCCTGCTGTGTGTGGGGTTAATATAAACAGCTGCATACTCCAAGGTGACCCTCAACCCCCTGCTCTCTTTGAGGATGGAGACTTTGTCATTGGAGGGACTTTCACCATTCATTATTATGTGAGGACTGAGAAGCAAACCTACACAAAACGACCACAACCACTTGTGTGCAGTGGCAGGTTAGAGTTTTATATGAATTTGATTAAAGTCCATAGAACGGCTTGTGCTGAAAGAAATAGTTTTTTTGGTCAAAATACGCTAATGGATTATTTTAATTCATATGTTATATATTAATAATAATATTAATAATACCGTTTTTGCATGTGTGCACTTCAACAGCATGAACTTCAGAGAACTGCACTTTGCTCGTGCCTTACAGTTCGCCATCCAAGAGATAAACAACAGCTCCGATCTCTTGCCGGGCATCACTTTAGGGTACCATATATATGACACTTGTGCCTCTGTGGCAATGGCAATCAAAGTAGCATTGCAACTTGTCAACGGACTAGATCCTGTATTTAACGACACTGATTCCTGTGCAAAACTGAATCCAGTTCCCACACTAATCGGAAATTCAGCTTCCACTGCAGCTATAAGTATTTCAAGACTTTTTGGTCCTCTTGGAATCACACAGGTGTGTGCTAACTATTATATATATATATTAATGACTATTTCCTATTCTTATTTAAGGAACGAATAAACATTTTGGCATTTTAATCACATCTTCTTAATCATTATTGTAAATGTCACAGAATATTACATGTAAACGTGTAATAGTGATCCGAGCAATCAAAATGTATTTATTTTTCATATTCAGAAAAAATAAAAATGTTTTCTTCATGGTACACTAGGTGAGTCATTACGCAACATGCGCGTGTCTCAGTGACAAGCGGCAGCATCCTACTTTTTTCAGGACCATCCCCAGTGATCACCATCAAGCGGCAGCACTGGCACGGATGGTCAAGCACTTCGGATGGACGTGGATCGGAGCTGTGTGCAGTGATTCAGACTATGGGAACAATGGCATGGCATCATTCCTGAAAGCTGCTGAGGAAGAGGGAATCTGTGTGGAGTATTCTGAGGCCTATTACAGGACCCAGCCGCGCAGCAAACTGAAAAGAGTCGCGGATGTCATTCGCGAGTCAACGGCTCGTGTGATAGTTGCTTTCATGGCCGAAGGTGATATGAGAATTATTTTAGAAGAGTTGAGCCAGCAGCCTCCTCCCCTGATGCAGTGGATTGGCAGCGAGGCGTGGGTTACAGACCCAGAAATGCTGCGGTTTAATTTGTGTATTGGTGCTGTGGGTTTTGCAATCCCGCGTTCTGTTATTCCGGGTTTTCGCAACTTTCTACTTGACCTGTCTCCAGAACAAGCGCTAAAATTCCCCCTGCTCACAGAATTCTGGGAAAGTTCATTTAGCTGTAGTTTAAAACAGCAAATAGGTTCTTCTATTGGTATGCCAGCATGTGATGACACAGAGGACCTGCGCGCTTTACAGAACCCGTACACTGACACATCCTATTTGGTGTACAAAGCCACTTACGCTGTAGCTCATGCCCTCCATGGCATCGTCTGTAATGAAATGCGATGTGACAAAAACATCAAAGTTGAGCCCCGGCAGGTACGTTTTCTCATTGTGAAATATGTTAACTAAATTTTGATGGATTCATTCACAACACATATTTAAAAATCTTAATATTCCATCACCTTCTGAATATAGCACTCCCAGTATTTGTGTGCTGATTATTCAACAAATAATTGAAATAACAACCCATCATGCAGGTTTTTGATCAACTCAAGCGACTGAACTTCACTAAAAATAATTATTCTGTTTCATTCGATACCAATGGAGACCCTGTGGCTACCTATGAATTTGTGAATTGGCAGCTTCAGGGAGACGGTTCAGTTGATTTTGTGACAGTGGGTCAATATGATGCATCCAAGACTAAAGGCCAAGAATTCAGTCTGAGCAGAGCTATCATTTGGTATGATGGCAGTGAAAAGGTATAAAGTTTAGTTCTATTCTGTGTGTTTGTGATTAAGATTTCTCTGCAGTAGGCTACCCCTTGTTTTTATGGGAGTGTCTGTAGACATATGTAGACAATTTAAAACACATGTATTGTTCATGGCATATACTTTAATTAAATAAATTAATTAAAATAAACCATTAGCTATTTTGCCCCAAGCATTGTTTAATTTCTGTCACCTGCAGGTGCCGGTGTCTGTGTGCAGTGGGAGCTGTCCTCCAGGTACTAGGAAGGCTGCACAGGAAGGAAGACCTGTCTGCTGTTATGACTGTATTAAGTGTGGAGAAGGAGAAATCAGTAATGAGACAGGTACTTTTTCAGAACATATTCTTGTCATATTCTTGTGACTGAATCATAATTTTTTTATGGGTCAGTAATATATAAGAGTGTCCATGATAAATTAAAGAGAGAGGAAAAAAATATAATAATAATAATAATAATAATAATAATAATAATAAATGTGTCGTCTCAATAATTTGTTTATTTTAACAAGACTTTTTTTCGTCTTCATTATAATATGAGGACAATTGTATCACCCTGACACTTTTACTTTATATTTCTATCAATCCATAAGCCATTCTCCATACAGTTTGTCCTGTGTAGGATATCAGAGATGTGTTAATTGATCCAGAGCTGGCGCCAGCGCAGCACTGATGAGGGGGCGGCTGAGGTAACGAAAGGGGGCGATGACGTAGCACAAAGTAAAAAAACTAAACAAAAAACATATGTGGCCCATTCACGTATTTGTCGGACCGTAACCAAACCTGCCGGCTACTAATACTGGGTTCACACAGACAGTGTTTTGGTCGCCAGACAGGTCAGTGGAAGTTTTTTTTTTTTTAAACCGCAAGGTCTAGAGACTTATTTTTAGAAGCTGAATTTCTTTAAACTTGAACGCATTGTCCTGTGTAGGATATCAGAGATGTGTTAATTGATCCAGAGCTGGCGCCAGCGCAGCACTGATGAGGGGGCGGCTGAGGTAACGAAAGGGGGCGATGACGTAGCACAAAGTAAAAAAATAAAAATAAATAATTGTGGCCCATTCACGTATTTGTCAGACCGTAAACAAACCTGCCCGCTAACGTTACTATTAGAATACTGGGTTCACACAGATAGTGTTTTGGTCACGAGGCAGGTCAGTGGAAGTTTTTAGAAGCGGCATTTCTTTGAACTTGAGCACCGTTTTTTAGAATGATGTATTATGCGCGACAAGCTGCTATAAAGACCTGAGACGAGCGCAGCATTCAAACACAAATTCAAAGATGTCCTTAGCGCATTTAGTTTGAAATACAATGGAAAAGAACCGCGGTGGAATGAAAAATGCGTTCTGAGTGAATGACCCTACTAAAAGGTACTTAGCAAATACAGATGGCAGAGTAGCTATTGAATAAAACAAAATTGCATAGGCAACAAATTCGAAAATCTGACATCAGGAAATAATAGGCTATGTCTTAGGCAGCAGATTTACCACAAATACAGACAAGTGATACCACCACAACCACCAGAAATACTTAATTGTGTCTGCTTTACAATGAAACACAAGCTTATTGCGACCGATTCCCTGACATAACACATTCAATGCGACCCATTTAACAGATTCATTTCAACGTCATTTTAAGTTAGAACAAATTGAACAGCAACAATCAATAACAATACAGCGAAATAATCAACTAACTACGACCATCTAGCCCTCTATTTAACATTAAATAATTATTTAATCATACCTTTAGCTTACTCAGTAGTGCTGCATTCTTAGTTGAACCGTTTGCGGAAAGTTTGTGTGTCAGATGTAACAATTAAAATGCGACTTTGTGAAACGGACTGTCCTAAGTTGTTGCTATAGTAGCATCATATTAATGCTAGAAAGCCTATGCATTTTGGTTTATTTAAATACACCATTATATTTCATAAATAAAATCTATTTTCACACTCATCTTGAGTGAGGGGGCGGGATAGTCCGAGTGCCCCTTCACGCATACCCCCACCCCCAAGGCGCCGGCCCTGAATTAATCCCTCCCAAAAATACATAAAAAATTAATGTAATAATTATTAATCTATTAAAAAACACGAGGACAATTTTTAGTCTTAAGTTTGTTTTTTTCTAAATTCTGAGAATGATATCATTTTGCCCTTATCCCTACACTTAAAGGGATAGTTCACTCAAAAAATAAAATTCAGTCAGTATTTACTCACCCTGTTGTTTATATAATCATAAATAATAAATGCTAAATGCTACACTGCTATTATATGGATAAGAAATTAAGTGTGATTTATAAAAGTACATAAGTGTTCTCTAGGCCTCAGCTCTAAACGATTCAAGAGTGATCGAGACGTCTCCTGTCCTAGTTTGGAGTACTATGATGACTGTGATATGTTGAAACCACACACTCTTAGACACTAAAAAAGTGTTTTAGACTTGCATAATAGTGAATTTAGACACACTTAATTCATAGTTAAACAAACAAGTGAAATCTAAATCTATTGATATGCTGATTTACTGAATTTCTATGAATGTATTGTAACTCTTTATTGTGTATATAATGTATATATTATATGACAGTGGTTCCCAATCCTGGTCCTGGAGAACCCCCAACACTGCATGTTTTTGATGTCTCTCTTATCCAAAACACACATTTGAGGTCTTTGAGACTTTACTTTGAGACAATAAACATAACATTTCTCAAGAGCAATTTTTGAAGGGGACACAGATAATGCAGCTAAAATTGTACTTGTAAGAATATGTATACACAGAGGAAAGCCTTACTACTATTAGTGCAGCAGGGAGACCATGCCAAATTAGACAACTTAAAGCTGTTGTGGTTGCGCCGTGACAGAGGTCGTGTCCATTGTAGACATTACTATCCCTCATAGTGTTGCCAAGTCCGCGGTTTTCCTGTGGAATTGGACTACTTTATCACTGTTGCTGCAGGTTGTTTTTTTATGTTCGCGGGTTGAAGCGACTCCAGTAACGTTTATTTTAGCCCCTGGATAAAATCGCGTGATTTTACTGGGGGACCCCCTTTGAAATGCGGATAGTTTGGGCTAGTTTTGAGTAGCAATTTGGCGGGTTTTGTTATGAAAACCTGGCAACCCTTTCCCTCAAGCAGGTAACATAATTATTGCTAACATAGCGGACTCATCGAAAAATATATTGGCATCATCTGTATTAGAGAGAAAATAATCACTTCATCCGATGTTTAAGTGAATAAAATAGCCTTGAAAGCCTTACTTACTGGAGTTCCACAACTATTGACTTTGTTCTCTCTCACCGGACTTGTGTGTGTAGGTGATGTAAAAGAGGAAAGCAGGCATTTGGACCAAAGCACTGTGAGGCAAGGGAGGGGGAGACTCAAAATGTTTCTAAACTTAAAATGCATTTTTGCCCCGTTTGTGTTGTTTTACTACTTACACAATTATTTAAAGTAAAAACATTGTTATTGACCCCCCCGGGATTTCCGCCTATGTGTGAACTCAGTCAGCACTTGTAAATCTGTTTGTAAAGACATTGCTTTTAGATTATTTAAAAAAAGAAAGCTTACAACAATATATGAGTAGTCATACTTTTTACTAAGTCAAAACTTTTAAGTCAAAACTTAAGACTATTCTTAGGAGCACTTCTGAGAAGTTTTATTTAATTGCATTTTTAATGTATGTTTTAGTAAATTAATGTATAGGACAAAAAGAGCATTGTGTCATTGAGCCTTTTTTCCCTGATTTCGTCATTCTAAAACAGCATAGTCTAATCACCTATATGTCTTTATTTTGTTCATGTGGTTCATGAATGGCTGTTAAGCATTGATTTCTTCATCTTCCAGATTCTTTAGATTGTCACGAATGCCTACCTGAGTATTGGCCCAATAATGAGAAGGACAAGTGTCTTCCTAAACCAGTGGAGTTTCTCTCCTGGGATGAGATTCTTGGGATTTTACTGGCTACTTTCTCTATTGCTGGCTCTTTAGTGGCTTTAAGCATAACATTAGTATTCTACAAAAACAGGGCCTCTCCAATAGTAAGAGCCAACAACTCAGAGCTGAGTTTCCTGATGCTTTTCTCACTGGCTCTGTGTTTTCTCTGTTCACTTACTTTCATTGGTCGGCCCACTGAGTGGTCCTGTATGTTGCGTCACACAGCATTTGGGATCACTTTTGTCCTCTGTATCTCCTGTGTTTTGGGGAAAACAATAGTAGTGTTAATGGCTTTCAAAGCTACACTTCCAGGAAGTAATGTCACGAAATGGTTTGGGCCTCTTCAACAGAGACTCAGTGTTTTGGGTTTCACTCTTGTACAGGTACTTATATGTGTGCTTTGGTTAATGATATCCCCTCCATTCCCTTACAAGAATATGCAACACTACAAAGAACAGATCATTCTAGAATGCAGTTTAGGATCAGCTATAGGTTTCTGGGCTGTACTGGGATATATTGGCCTCCTAGCTTTCCTTTGCTTTGTTTTAGCTTTTCTTGCCCGGAAGCTGCCTGATAACTTCAATGAGGCTAAGTTCATCACATTCAGTATGCTCATATTCTGTGCTGTATGGATCACCTTTATTCCTGCTTATGTCAGCTCTCCTGGGAAATTTACTGTAGCTGTGGAGATATTTGCCATTTTAGCTTCAAGCTTTGGTTTGAGTTTCTGTATTTTTGCTCCTAAGTGTTTCATTATTGTATTTAGGCCAGAGCAAAATACGAAAAAACACTTAATGGGTAAAGTACCATCAGCCAACTAAAGCCATCTGAGACAAGCACAACTCTCATTCACATGAAATGTTTTCATATGTTTGTTATATGTAACAGTTTAGAAAAGAAAATGTATCAAAATTAAATAAAAGAACTGTATTGATATAGTTTAATAATTACACATTACACAATTACAATGTATGAAGCATGTTTCTGAGTTTAAAGATTAAATTTTAAAATAAAAACATTTCACAGGAGAAGAAAATATTGTGTCACTATCACATTTCTTATCTCTCAAACTCTACTCTATGATCATGCACACATCTCGGTCACTCAAAATTGGCTGCCAGTGAAATGTATTATATGCGATGCACAGATAAAAAAAATAATAATAATAATAGTATTTAATTAATTAATTAAAAATATATATACATACATACATAACAGTAAGATTTGTAATGTTGTAATGTCTCTTCTGCTCACCAAGCCTGCATTTATTTGATCCAAAGTACAACAAAGTAGATTTTTTTCAGGTTTCTTTGATGAATAGAAAGTTCAGCATTTATCTGAAATACAAATCTTTTGTCTTTTGTAATCTTCACTTTTGATCAATTCAAAGCATCCTTGCTAATACCGCCCCCCCCCAAAAAAAATGAATAAAAAAAAAAAACTGATACTGATAGCTTTAGAAAG
>NW_015544152.1:163934-167280 GCF_001515605.1 Sinocyclocheilus anshuiensis
AATGTTTTTTTTTTTTTTTTTAAGAATTCTCTTCTGCTCACCAAGCCTGCATTTATTTGATCCAAAGTACAACAAAAACAGTAAAATGTTGAACATTTTTTACTATTTAACATAACGGTTTTATGTTAGAATATATTTTAAAATGTAATTTATTCCT
This sequence comes from Sinocyclocheilus anshuiensis, assembly GCF_001515605.1. Classification (NCBI taxonomy): domain Eukaryota; kingdom Metazoa; phylum Chordata; class Actinopteri; order Cypriniformes; family Cyprinidae; genus Sinocyclocheilus; species Sinocyclocheilus anshuiensis. The sequence goes on from NW_015544152.1 coordinate 164,092, forward strand.
GCAATTTCTAAGCTGAATTTTTAGCATCATCATTCCAGCCACATGATCCTTCAGAAATCATTCTAATGTTCTGATTTGCTGCTCAGATAGCTTTAGAAAGGTATCGTATATAATGTTACAAATGCTTTTCATTTCAGATAATATATATAAAGTCTCAAGTGGACAAGACATCAAATAGACAAAGAACTAGATGGGAAGTAAAACCAAATTTTATGTTTAAAACAAACATGCTTCCGTGACAATTTCCTTTGGGTTGACGTGACAGGTGACAAATATGTAAAATATTAATCAATTAACCACACCTTCTTAGATTTTCCAGTACAGAGTTACAACATAAACAGCAGCGGCAGGTGGGTATATAAAACAAGGCATAATTCGCACCTTACATTTGGAGAGGTTGCTTGCCTAGCAGGAGAAATGCATGTTAGTCTTTTATTGACAGTGATAACACTGTGTATTACAAGGCTTTCCCCTGTGTTTGGGGTTAATTTAGGCACCTGCATTCTCCAAGGTGACCCACAGCTCCCTGCTCTCTTCAAGAACGGAGACTTTGTTATTGGAGGGGCTTTTACCATTCATTATTATCTGAGGACAGAGAAGCACACCTACACTAGACAGCCACAACCACTAGTGTGCAGTGGCAGGTTAGAGTATGACAAAATGGAATGTAATCTCTAAAAAAGCAGGGTTGAATATGTTATATTGATTGTGCTTAAATTATGTTCATAGTTGTCTTTTTGTTTATGCAAAATGAGCTAATATGAATCAGACAACAAGTTTAAGTGCTTGTATTTAAGTTGTTATAATAAACTTTTTCATCTGTGTGCTTGAACAGCATGGACTTCAGAGAGTTGCGCTTTGCTCGTGCCTTACAGTTCGCCATCCAAGAGATCAACAACAGTTCTGATCTTTTACCGGGCATCACATTAGGGTACCATATATATGACTCTTGTGCCTCTGTGCCAATGGTAATGAAAGTAGCGGTTCAACTTACCAACGGAGTAGATCTTGTATATAATGACACTGATGCCTGTGTAAAATCGGCTGCAGTTCTCGCATTAGTCGGAGAATCTGGTTCCACTGCGGCTATAAGCACTTCAAGACTTTTCGGTCGTTTCGGGATTCCACAGGTGCTTACTCTAACTATTTCTTGGTCTTCTTTAAATTGTGTAATTGTTGTAATTTCGGACACATTTGACATTTGTGTCAGCAGATATCATGCATGTAAATGTAAAGTATTAATATTTCTTTATTGTGCTCTATAGGTGAGTCATTACGCAACATGTGCATGTCTCAGTGACAAGCGGCAGCATCCTACTTTCTTCAGGACCATCCCCAGCGATCACCATCAAGCGGCAGCACTGGCACGGATGGTCAAGCACTTCGGATGGACGTGGATCGGAGCTGTGCGCAGTGATTCAGACTATGGTAACAATGGCATGGCATCATTCTTGAAAGCTGCGGAGCAGGAGGGAATCTGTGTGGAGTATTCTGAGGCCTACTACAGGACCCAGCCACGCAGCAAACTAAAAAGGGTTGCAGATGTCATTCGTAGGTCAACGGCTCGTGTAATAGTTGCCTTCGTGGCAGCAGGTGATATGAGATTTCTGTTACAAGAGCTGAGCCAGCAGCCTCCTCCCCCGATGCAGTGGATTGGCAGCGAGGCGTGGGTTACAGATCCACAAATGCTGCGGTTTAATTTGTGTATCGGTGCTGTGGGCTTTGCAATCCCACGGTCGGTTATCCCTGGTTTTCGTAACTTTCTACTTGACCTGTTTCCAGAACAAGCGCTAAAATTTCCCCTGCTGACAGAATTCTGGGAAAGCTCATTCAGCTGTAGTCTAAAAAGGCAGACAGGTTCTTCTGCTGGTATGCCAGCATGTGATGGCACAGAGGACCTGCACGCTTTACAGAACCCGTACACAGACACGTCCCAGTTGCGGATCACTAACATGGTGTACAAAGCCACATATGCTATAGCCCATGCCCTCCATAGCATCATCTGTAACGAAAAGCATTGTGACAACAACATCAGAGTTGGACCCTGGCAGGTACACTTTCTCATCGTCAAACATCTGAACTAATTATTTAATTTTTCCCCCAATGCATTTACAAAAGAGATTTGAAAATTCTTAATATAGTAGCTATTTCTTTTAGGCCTACTATAAAATATACAACCACTCACAGTATTTCAGTACTGATTATTTAGCAAATTACACCAGTCTGTATTTGTCATGCCTATCATGCAGGTTTTTGATCAGCTGAAGCGAGTGAACTTTACCAAAAATAATTATCCTGTCTCATTTGATAAAAATGGAGACCCTGTGGCCACATATGAACTTGTGAATTGGCAGCTTCAGGGAGACGGTTCAGTTGATTTTGTGACAGTGGGTCAATATGATGCATCCAAGACTAAAGGCCAAGAATTCAGTCTGAGTAGAGCTATCATTTGGTATGATGGCAGTGAAAAGGTATTTATTTATTTTATTTTTTATTTGTGTGTGTGTGTGTGTGTGTGTGTGTGCTATCTTGGTTCATTTCTGACTCTTGATGCTATTTCTGCCTGTTACCTGCAGGTGCCTGTGTCTGTCTGCAGTGAGAGCTGTCCTCCAGGTACTAGGAAGGCTGTGAAAAAAGGAAGACCTGTCTGCTGTTATGACTGTATTAACTGTGCTGAAGGAGAGATCAGCAACGAGACAGGTACTTTGTCTGGACATTCTTGTGAATAAATCATATATGCTTGTTGATCAATTATATTTGACTATCTAAGATAAAGAAAAATATCTTTTAAAAATGTTTTAATCATTTAGCTTGAAAAGTTCTTAGAAGTATTTGGTCACACTTTATTTATTACTCTCTTTGTCTCTTTGTTACAAAGTATTTATACAATTTAATACCGATTAAGATTAACTAACAACATTATTTTAATAGAGAGTTCAACGTGTATAACATAGACACTGTAAAATCAAGTATTACCAAATATTTTTATAACAGTGTTTTATACAGTTTCTAAGGGAAAATAATTAATAACACAACAATCAAGTTAACAGTAATGACATATTACCCTTACACCTTGAATGTATGTGATTGTACACACCTTAATCATTATTGTCAAAAACCCAAAATATATTTTTCAAGGTAAAACATTTTTTTTAACAAATATCATGAATTAATATATATATATATATA
>NW_015544152.1:167290-190786 GCF_001515605.1 Sinocyclocheilus anshuiensis
TATATATATAATTATTAATTATTTATATATATATATATATATTTTTTTAGCAGTTGCACATATGACATTATACAACCTGAACTTACATTGTCTTGTCATAAAAAGTCAAATTTTGTTACATTTTATATTGACCTTGACGCACAATCATGAGGGTCTGCAGGTGTGCTTTCTATTATATAACTTTCTTTCTTTCTTTCTTTCTTTCTTTCTTTCTTTCTTTTTGACCACATGACTTTAAGTTGTTGGACACATTTTTTTTTTCCAAATATTAATACGATTTGAAGCAGTATGTTAAAAAATAATTATAATAATGTTATTTTAATAGACTAGTATGTTTACACTTAATGAGTTTTTTTTTCTTTATTCTGATATCAGGAAAGTTGTCAGCCTGTTTTTTTTTTTTTTCATTCATGCCCCATACCAAAATGTATTGATTTTATGTTTTCTGAGGTGCACTTACAATGATTAGCAGCATGTTTGCATAAAAACAAACAAAAAAAAACTTTAGAAATTAATGGCTATTTTGTACACTGATTTAGTTCAAAACATAAACATATTTACCAGCCCATTTCATTAAATTAGTAATATTTGGTAAATAGTGTTATTTTTAGTCCAGTGATTCTGCTGTAGTAATTATTTTGTCTGTTTCTATAACGCTTCAGTAGGCGGGCTAAAGATACAATAATTAAGACATAGACATTGATCTATGTCTATGCAGTCACTCTTGTGCTGTTGTATTAATCTCTATTATGTAATACAAACATACATGTAGAAAACGTGATTTTGCCAGCATGGGTTCAATAAAAGCTGTTTTTTGGTAGTTTTGAGCTCTGAAACTTACATTATATTTTTATAGCACGGTAACCTCTTAAATTATATTTAGCAATTCATGAACCCTTTAATATTTTTTTATAATTTTAAAAACACACAAGTGGTTAAATTAAGTCACTGTATGTATGAATTGTATTTCATAAATATAGGATACAAATTAGCATAATGGCATTGACCCTATTTCTGGGTTTGTCTATTTAAAACAAAGTAGTCTGATAATCTGTATGATAACCTGTTTTATTCATGTTGTTGCTTTCTTCGTTTTGCAGATTCTTTAGATTGTTACAGATGCCTGCCTGAGTATTGGCCCAATAATGAGAAGGACAAGTGTCTTCCTAAACCAGTGGAGTTTCTCTCCTGGGATGAGATCCTTGGGATTATACTGGCTGCTTTCTCTGTTGCTGGCTCTTTAGTAGCTTTGAGCATAACTTTAGTGTTCTACAAAAACAGGGCCTCTCCAATAGTAAAAGCCAACAACTCAGAGCTGAGCTTCCTATTGCTCTTCTCATTGACTCTGTGTTTCCTCTGTTCACTTACTTTTATTGGTCGGCCCACTGAGTGGTCCTGTATGTTGCGTCACACAGCATTTGGGATCACTTTTGTCCTCTGTATCTCATGTGTTCTGGGCAAAACAATAGTAGTGTTAATGGCCTTCAAAGCAACACTTCCAGGAAGTTATGCTATGAAATGGTTTGGTCCTCCTCAACAGAGACTCAGTGTTTTTGTTTTCACTCTAATACAGATACTTATATGTGTGCTTTGGTTAACGATATCCCCACCATTTCCTTACAATAATATGCAACACTACAAGGAAAAGATTATTCTAGAATGCAGTTTAGGTTCAGGTTTTGGTTTCTGGGCTGTACTGGGTTATATTGGCCTCTTAGCTTTCCTTTGCTTTGTTTTAGCTTTTCTTGCCCGTAAGCTGCCTGATAATTTCAATGAGGCTAAGTTCATCACATTCAGTATGCTCATATTCTGTGCTGTATGGATCACATTTGTTCCAGCATATGTCAGCTCTCCAGGGAAATTTACTGTAGCCGTCGAGATATTTGCCATTTTAGCTTCAAGCTTTGGTCTTATTCTCTGTATTTTTGCTCCTAAGTGTTTTATTATTGTCTTTAGGCCAGGCCAGAATACCAAAAAACACTTATTGGGTAAAATACCAACAAAATCTCTCTAAAACACACAACTCTCATTGGATATCACATGATTTTACTGTGTCAAGTCTCACACCACTGAAATTCAAGCTTTACATGTTTGTGCTATATGCACAAATAAGTACAAATATTGTGAACATTTTGATATGTTTACTATTTAAAAATATGTATGCATTGATAGTCTTTTATAGTCACACTTATTCGCCCAATAGAAGATATATATTCAAGTGTTCATTCAGCATATCTTTAAGTTCAAGACTATAAAAATAAGAAAGTTTTTATTTAACATGGCTTTGTAATATATTAAAAAAACTTGTAATGTTGTACTAATTCAGTTTAATATTGTATTAAAATAACATGAAATATCAGATACATTTATTCAGAAATGAATCACACTGTCACAGTCGTGGACTTTTGTGTTATCCCTCTCACCAGTTTATGTTAATTATCTTGTTAGTCTCCAGTCTTATTTAAGCCGTGTGTTTCTCCCCAGTGTTTGTCCGATCTCGTCAGTGTATGGTTGTGTTTGTCATTCTGTGGATTTATTAAAGAATCTTTGAACTATCATCTTCTTCATCGTGCTTGTGGTTTACAACCTAGTTGTGACAGAAGACAGAAGGAGGGGCAACACATTGCTGAGAGGGAGGACAGTTTTTATTTTCCAAGACGGCCATAATCTGGAGGACTATATTGAGGAGTTTCTCATCACCTGCCACCGTGCCAGCTGCTAAAATGCTGCTTGATGGAGGGATTAGAGGGACCACTAGTGTGGTCTGGATGACGACATCCGCTTCGTCCTGCCCAGGGGAGATCCGCACTGCACCCTGAAAGATTACATCAGTTTTGCGCTGTGGGTGAATGAATCCACACTCACAGCAAATGAAGCAGATGTCGACTGTAACATCAGCATCCAGCCAGACCACGCAGACGTCTCGCAGCCAGACCCAGAGCCCAGCCCACCATCACCCTGCTCCGTGGAGCTTCAGCCAGAGCCCACCACAGACAGAGAGCCATGAGCCAGCCGCGACCGACGAGCCATCGCTAAGAGGAGCGACAGAGCTGAGGTTCGCCCTGGAGCCAGAGCCTCATTCTACGTCTTACCAGGTGTGTGAGCTGGCAGCAAAACCCGCCACAGAGGATTACACCGGGAGGGGGGCGATCTGTCACAGTCATGGACTTTTGTGTTTCCTTTTTGTTTTTTTCTCCTGCCTGAGTTCAAAGGAAACCTAGTTTTCCCTCGTGTCTGATTAGTTATCGCTCTCACCTGTTTGTTAATTATCTCGTTAGTCCCCAGTCTTATTTAAACCATCTGATTCTCCCCAGTGTTTGTCCGATCTCGTCGGTGTATGGTTGTGTTTGTTGGTTTGCCACTCTGTGGATTTATTAAAGACTCTTTGACCTATCATCTTCTTCATTGTGCGTGTGGTTTACAACTTAGTTGTGATGCACTATTTTTATCCAGTTAAGTGATACAAATATGGCATACATATTTCACTTAGAAATATATAATATTGTCATGTAAAAATGCACAGACAGACAGAAAAATACAATGTCCTAGAAGTTGGAAAAATTATTGATTAATTAATTGAAAAGACATAAAAAGACACTTATTTATCTTAAAACAATATCTCTTGGCAGCAACATATCACATTTTCAGAAATTAATTAGTGACATGACATGTGACCTTAACTAAGGCAATTAATAAAGCTGGTGTTTTTGAACTTTATGAGTTTCTACAATACTCAATTGTGATTGGTCGGTTGTGACATTCGGAGGTATGTTATAGAGTTGTGCAGGGATGACATCAGAACCCAGAAGACTAATTTTCCTATGTAGTTTTGTAGTGGGGGTTTTAAATATATGAGTAAAATAAAGTCTGTGGTAAACATAACTTGTTTTGTTTTTTTTCCTACAAAAATTTTACGTGCTCACACCCCAAACTGTCTTAGCTAGTTACTTAATAGAAACATACATTTTCAAAAATAAACATAACTGCTTTAAAAAATTGTGTTTTCAGTATGGGTGTGTGCAGTTTACGTTGTAGAACAAAATGCCAAAGTATTGCCAAGTTTACATTTACATTTACATTTAGTAATTTAGCAGACACTTTTATCCAAAGCAACTTACAAATGAGGACAATAGAAGCAATCAAAATCAACAAAAGGGCAATGATATGCAAGTCTATAATAAGTCTCAGTTAGCTTAACGCAGTACACGTAGCAAGGTGTTTTTTTTTTTTTATTATATAATAAATAAAAAGAAAACAGATAGAATAGAGCAAGCTAGTGTAAGAGGCCTTTTTGCTTTTGTTAACTGAATAATAAATAAAAAGAAAACAAACAGAATGCAAAAAGATTAGAAAAGCTAGTGCTAGTTTTTTTTTTTTAAGAATAGAATTAGAATAGAGAGTGCTAGGGTTAGAGGGTCAAATAAAGATGGAAGAGATGTGTTTTTAGCCGATACTTGAAGATGGCTAAGGACTCAGCTGCTCGGATTGAGTTGGGCAGGTCATTCCACCAGGAGGGAACATTTAATTTAAAAGTCAGTGAAAGTGATTTTGTGCCTCTTAGGGATGGCACAATAAAGTGACGTTCACTTGCAGAACACAAGCTTCTAGAGGGCATATAAGTCTGAAGTAATGAATTTAGGTATAGGGGTGCAGAGCCAGTGGTGGTTTTGTAGGCAAATATTAATGCCTTGAATTTTATGCGAGCAGCAATTGGTAGCCAGTGCAAATTGATAAGAGGTGTGACGTTATAAAGTTATGTTTACCATTGGCTTTATTTTACTCATAAATTGAAAAACTCCATAGGAAAATCTGACATAGTGACACTATAAGTATATGGCAACTCTTTTCACTCTGCTGCATTATTTCCCTCCTTATTTTCATATTTCCGTTGTATTCCGCTGTAACTAAACTGTAAAAAATTACCGTTAATTTAACCGTAAAAGACTGTAAAAATGCTACAGTAAAAACCCGTTAAATGGTTAGCGGTAAGTTCCCCTACTATATACGGTGAAAAACTGCATTGGACATTACATGTAATTTTACGGTAGTATACCGTTTTTGGAAGTGGAAAAAGAACATATAATTTACAGTGAATAGCCGTAAATTAACATTCCCAGAATTCCCTGCATTATATTTCAAATTTGATGTATTTTGTTTGTTTGTTTGTTTTTTGTTGTTGTTTAAATAACTATGTTTCTTGTTAGTTTTTTCTTATCAGTTTTGTACATTAGGGTTGTATGTTACATCTAATGTTGTTAAATTAATGTTTATTGCATTATGTCAGTTTCATGTGTGTTACCCTGATTGTGTTTAATGTTTGTGTGAATGACACTGGTCTCGTCTATGTTACGTGTGTTATAAGCCTTCCCTCTGTCTGGATTTACTGTACCTTCTGTGGATGTATTAAAGCCTATTTACCTTCATCATCATCTTTGTGTGTGTTTAACTACACAGTATCCGTGACAGCAGTTAGCCATGTGATAAGTGGGACAATGTACATCCAGCTGGTTATAGCAGAATAAACCCATTAATTTATTCTGCGATAGCAACTGTTTGGATGTACCATATCCATTATTTTTGCATAGTCCTGCTAGGAGCTGCATGATTAATTGTTAAAAGATTGCGATATCAATTCTAAATGTAAATCAATAAATGTCAAACACCCACATTGTTAGCTTCTGGTCTTCAGAAAGCATTCTGTGTGTGTGAAGTTGTCTATCTTTGGTGTTTTGTTTATGAGAGTGAAAGTAAAAGAAGTGAATGAATATGGCGAGCCATCGGCAGTTCAAAAAGTGTGTGTCCTTTGCCCTAGACATCTTACGAACAAGGACACTTATGATTTGTGTGTTGACTGCCTCTCGAGGAAACTGCATGTGTGCACTGTGAGTTGCTGTGTCCATGCTGTGTCCAAACATGTGTCCATATTTGATGAGGAAACTTGCCAGGCTAAGCACTTCCTGAAAATCCAAGCACAGACACGTTGGGGCCTGCATTTCTTTCTCGATCTCCATACCAATGTATCGAGATTGTGGAAAAACTGTCTCTTTCTGCCTATTGAGCCCACAGTTCATAACTACTGTTCCATCTTGGGTGTGAACAAGAACAGTTATGGGATGATGCTGCGGGTTGAAGAGACACTTGACATCTCTCATCTGACATTGTGTCACCCCTAAAGGACCCAATGCTGCCCACAAAGCCCTGCCAAACTGCATCTACAATTGTGGGCAATTACTGTATGCAGGCATAGCAGGCTGACCTGCTAAAAGACCTGGCTGAAGGCGAGGGGGTCGGGTCTGACAATATTAAAAAGCTCCATTGTGCCACAGACCCGGCTCTCCAGGTCACCAAGGAGACGGCCCAGGCCATCGGTCCATGGCACCACTGACGGCAACGGACAGGCACCAATGTTTGGACCTCTTGTGATAAAGCTTTCCTCTTTGATACCCTGCTGTTGCCTTCTGGCTTCTTCAGCATCGCTATTAGTTTGGTCGTTGAGAGGTTTCAGGAGGAGAAACGTCAATCAGCAGCATTTTAGAGATTCTTCCCTTGCTGATTCAGGTCTCATGGAGCTGCTGCCAGGGAGCAGCCCCAGCCATCAGTCAGTAGCTCTACATACAGGCTGATGAAGAGGAGAAAATAGATATGCGGAGTGTTATTCTCTCTAAGAAAGCTTAGTTAAAGAGGTCCTGACACCAGGCACAGGCCTCTGAGAGCGGTCCCTTCCTGGGGGAAGTGGTTGGAATTTGCTCCTCTGCGGACCACATTGGAACACATTTTCGGAACACATGGGTTTCAAGCAAACACTAATCGCAGTATCCGCCCAAAGTCATTGTGGCCCTGCAGAGTTTGATCCCTCAGACGAGGCCTGTAGAGACATTTGTTTGGGATTCCCCTGCCAGTCAGCCACTTCAGGGCAACAATCCCAGTATTTGCAAAGCACCCGAAGTCAGTCTTGAGAGCCTCTCCACCTTAGTAGATTACGTAGAAGCATGGCAACTTTGAACCAAAGTATTTCAGTGGGTATGGTGGAAAGAGGCTACAGAATCCAGTTCACCCAAATTCAACGGGGTGGTTTTGACAGAAATCATCCCGAGAAAGGTTGGGTGATGGAACAGAAAGTACAGTCCCTCTTATCGAAGGAGGCCAATGAATGTGTTCTTCCTTTCCGAGAGGTAGTCCAGGTTCTACAGTGGTACTTCATAATTCTGAAGAAGGATGTGGATTGGGGGTTGCATCCTTTGATCATTGGCATCTGAAACGGTCTCTGAGGAGATTTAGGTTCAAGATGCTAACAATCCCTTTAATCATGAGTCAAATCAAGTCCAAGGACTGGTTTGTAATAATAGATGAACATATGTATACTTTCACATATCCATCCTTCCTCAACACTGCTGGTTCCTGAGGTTCGCTTTGGGAGGTGAAACGTACCGATGTCAGGTTCTGTCCCCTCTCACCTTTATGAAATGCATGGATGCAGTACTAGCTCATTTGAGACTAGGGTATTCATGTTCTCAATTACATAGACAACTGGTTGATTTTAGTCAAGTCACAAGAGGTGGTAGTTCGGCATCGAGATGTCATCTTTGGCCACATAAGTTGCTTGGGGTTGAGGCTCAATACCAAGAAGAGCGTGTTGTCTCCCCTGCAGAATACTTTGTTTTTTGGGGATGGTGTGGGACTCGACTATAACGTGGACACAATTGTCTCCTGCTCGTATCATGTCCATCCTGGTGACAGTGTCCGGGATCAAGCTAGGCTAGGCCATCACTGTGAAACACTTTCAGAGGATGTTTGGACTCATGGCAGCTGTGTCCAACATGATAACTTTTGGATTGCTGTACATGAGATCCCCTGCAGTGGTGACTCAGGACCCGAGGGGAAACCCATTCAGTATGACCAGGGTTAGGTGCTGATGTCTTCGTTCCCTGGCCATATGGAAGAAACTGTGGTTTCTGTCCCAAAGTCCTGTGTTGGGGGACGAAATGTCATCACAAAACAGTGGTGACTGATGCATCCCTCACAGGCTGGGGAGTGGTCATGGATGGCTGCTTCACATGGGGCATGTGGAGAGAAAATCATCTCTTGTGGCACATAAACTGCCTAGAGATAATAGCTGTGCTTCTTGCCCTGAGGCACTTCCTCCCAGACCTCAGGGGCCACCATATTCTAGTACAAACAAACTACATGTTGGTGGTCTTCAATATATATCACCAGGGGGTTCTAAGTCACACCGTCTGTGCAGACCGGCTCATCAGGTCCTCATATGTTCCCATTGGGGCTGGATCCCATGGTACAGGTGTGGCCGAGGCTGCGCCTGTATGCCTTTTCCCTGATTACTGTGCTCCCGGGAGTTCTAGAGAGGGTCCGTAGGGATGGGGTCAGTCTACTCTTGGTAGCACTATTATGGATGGCCCGAGTTTGGTTCTCAGACCTCATAGCACTCCTAGTGGGCCCTCTATGGGAGATTCCAGTGAGGAGGGACCTTCTCTCACAAGTCGGGGGCATGATACACTACCCTCGGGGCACAGCTGTGAAAAGCAATGGGTCTGGCCCCTGAGGGGATCAGCTCCTAAACTCTGGTCTCTTGGCTGAGGTCGTAGAGACCATTTTAAACTCCCTTTAAGCTCCCACCATGAGGGAATCAAATGGAGGATTTTCAGCTCCTGGTGCAGAGAACTTTAGCTGGCAGTTAACTGCCAAGTGGCTTCAGTGCTAGAGTTCCTCCTGGAGTTCATATGGAGTTGTGCCTGGACAAGCTTCACACCAGGGCAGACATTAATCATGTGGTCACAGTGGGTATTTCATTCCCCAAAGTGTTGTCATTGATGCTTCCCTTTGCCTTAATCCTATTAGAAGCTAACAATGTTTGGTGATGACTTACATTTGTAGCATCTGCGTATACCCCCACATTTCGTCACGCCGCAACACCAAACAAGATTGACTAGTTTCACACATGCTTTACACGCTGTCACAATGAAGGCTTCCCCAAAGTGTCATCAATGACTTCGTTTACATGGACATCAGTAATCTAATTATTGACCTTATTCTGAATAAGACAATATTATGATTAAGGTGTTTACATGAGTTGCTTTATGAATATTCCTTTCATGTTCCCGTTTTACATGTTATAGTACATAGATCGATTATAATGGCATGTCTTTACGACACCAAGCAACACCATCCGACATCCCCTTCAGAATTTCACATATAAACGTATAGTTTGTGTTCGTTGTGATGCCATATACAGTTTTGGGTGTTTCATTTTTAATTTGCTGAAAGCTTCAAGTGCCATTAATTATTTGTCATGCTATACGTGCAAACAGATGACGGCGGTGTTGAAGCCATGCTCTTTTGTTTGCCGTCAAACGGTTGACCACTGCCGTGTGTGTATCCTGTTGCAAAATGTGGCGAAAAGTCCTACTCGACGGTAATAGTGTGATTAAGGTGTATACATGTCTATACTACACTTCAATAATGTGACTAAAATAGGAATACTCCACGTCTTAATTCGATTTCGGTTTACTTCGAATATGACTTTAGCTGGATTAAGGTAATCAAAAATCTCTGTTTACATGGTAGATTCTTAATCAGAGTATTGTCTTAATCGTTTTAAAAATGGGATTATTGTTGTCCATGTAAACATACTCATTGACGCGGCATCTCTTCCCCTTTTCCCTCTTACGGCATCAGTAATAGCAGATTATTAGAAAGTGAAAATTTACTTTTTTTTTTTTAAATTAAGAATACTTGAGCAGACATACAGAGCTAGGGGCGGACTGGCCATCTGGACTTTCTGGAGAAATCCAGAATGGCCTGGCTGCACTGTAAAAAAAAATAACACTGTAAAATATATGGTGACAACGCGTAACACTTTACAGAATGCTTTTTGGAAACTGTAAATTTTACAGTTGAGAATTGTTTGTTGCTTACAGTGCATTACTCTTAAATAAAACAGATATAATGTAAACCTGTTTACAGTAATTTACTTTAAAAATAGCAGCTGTAAATGTAAACTTGTTTTACAGTAAACTACTTTAACAAATAACAAATATACTTTAAACCTATGTACAGTCTATATCCGTAATTAATACAATACAACTGTATGAAATATTATAGTATTTTATTGTAAAGTTCAATTTTACAGAAAATTACTGGCAGCTGTGGTTGCCAGAATTTCACAGCAAAAAATACAGTACAACACAAGGCATTACAGTTAGTTGCCATAGATTTTAAATTCAACAGTCAGTCAGGTTATCGTAAATTTCTAAATGAACTATTAAATACCACCCACTGTAAATCAAGGCACAGACTTTAATAGACTTTAAAGAAACTTTTTTTTTACATACAGACACTGTTATAATAGTTTGAGCTGATACAATAACTTGTCCAGTATACTCACAAAGATGTGTTGATCTTGGAAAAAGTGCATGTGTACATAATAAATTAAGGATAACCAATGGTGGAATAAACATCAATCAGAGCCACTTGCTCTGGTTGAACAATAGTAATAAGTCCACTCTTGACTGAAGACATGGGACTGAGTCGGTTCAAGAAACTGGAAACGTTAAGCTTGCATTGTCACGAGTACTACCTGAAGACTCACATGTAGTCACTGTGGACCAGCATGATCTCTCTGCAGGAAACAGACACAAAGACAAGTTAGATTGATACAGTCCATGAGCATTATGCCTACAAAGAGATAAGTCTTCTTTTGTTAAACTGAATTTCAATGAACTACACAAAAGCAAGCAACACTCTGGCCACTCTGACAATCAATAGAGTATCAGGGCAAAAGATTGAAAGACACATCTCAGCACCTAGCTAATCACAAGCATTTGTTTCACATCTGTCAGCTTGCAGCCTAAATACACAGTTGCCTCCACTCAAGCAATCCGACAATCATATTTGTTACAAATCATCAGATGAGACCAGTTGCTAGCCAAATTCATAAAGGTGGTGAAAATTTACTGAACTATACAACTACTTACCAATAATTATCCTTGAGACTGGTTTCTGAATTACTGGCTCCAGACTTTACTCAGAGTCTCTTTCAGACAGGTAACAATAAAAACTGGAATTTTGAGCAGGTGGTGTCATTGTTTCTTCTTGAAGAATCACAAATTGCCAACAGATTGTGCTTTTACATGATCCTCTCTGCAAGCAAAATAATAAAAAAAAATAATAAATTATAACAGTAATAATTAGAGATGCACCAACTGACCGGTTAGGGACCGGAATCAGACAATTTTCAGCGTGGACTCGGTCAACCTCGGACTGGACCGATGATCGGCCAGTCAGTCTCACGTTGCTCCCTTGATTTACTAAATAATGCACACAATGTTTCCTCATGATAAACAGTTTTACATCACCCACTGTTGTAAACACGCAACTGCGTGCTTGACCCGCAACAGCAACATGAGACTGAGCAAATATAATCTGGAAGATATGAAAAGATTGTGATTGCAATGAAAGATTGAAAATTGTAGTACTGCAATTTTATCCATATCAATGACAATAGAGTTACAATAGATGAGCAAGTGACCAACAGGTAACATGTATGACCTGACAATTATTGATGCAGGGCAGTTTCAGTTTAAATCTTATAAATCAAGTGTACTCAATGAAGCTCGGTGCTGATAAAGCTTATAAAAAAATGAGTGACTTGGCCATTCCCCAAGTTGGCAGCACTGAATTTTACAGCCATGCCATGTTAAGGAAAGGGTTTTATGTAAATAAATGATTTAGTAGTACTTAACATTCTTTATAAGGAAGTTATTAATGTATGCTGAATAGTACAATTTACCGCTGTTTATACTCTAATCCAAAAGGAGACTCGCAGGAAAAAGAGATTGATGAGGGACCATGTCACGTACAACCTCTTGTAGACATAAGAAAGAGGAGATAAAAGAAAATACATTATCCTAAATAATACAAATTTGTTTCAAGCATGTCTTTCAATCTTCTAAATCAGGGCTTGAATTTCGGCGTGGGATTGCGGGGATTGCGCATAATTCTACTGATTCCCGCAGTTTCCAAGCTTGTAACGCGGGAAATTCCCGCAAATATTTCAACGTGAAAGACGCTCGCGACAGATGACAGAATGTATCATTTGCACATGCTTTTGAGTCTTACAATTTTAAACATTCAAGTGCTCAATTCAGTACTCTGTGACTGTGAGACCCTTTCTGTGAGCCGCACACCCAAAGCGCGCGCACATAGAGACGTATCTGAGAGCGCACGCCTTATTGCGCGTAAACGGCCAAATACATACAAAAATATGTCAAAGTGCCTGTCTTGATGAGTATTCATGTAAACAGTCGATTTATACTAAACATTGTCGGTATACAGGCTATTAAGTTCATGTAATCAGTTGGGAAACGAAACTTATGTGTAACAGTTTGATACGTGCATGAGGTCTTAAAGAGACAGCAACCTAAATAAACCTGCTGCTTTCTGTCATTAATGTTTATTTATACATTGAAGACTAACCAGTGTTATTTTAAAGTTAATAGATTATTCTGTTTCTGTGGTATTTCTGTACCTGAATATTACTGTTAAACCTACCTGAAAAACTTAAAGCACAGTTAATTTTAGTTGTATCTTGTTATTGTATTTGTTTGTGCCATTGCTTGTCATTAATCTATTCTTATTTTATTACTGACTGTTTACTTGTCTTTTTTAGTTAAAATAAATTAAATTCAGAGTTTGAAAGTTTTTTTAAGTAGGCCTATCTTCCTCACAATATAAATATGAATCAACAACATTATAAATTGTAAAACACAAATACACTGGGTGACGAAACATATGAGTTGGATGATTGTAGTTTAAAAATATGTCTAAAAAAATACCCTAACTCCCCCCTCAAATTAAAAAAATGCCCCCCATAAGAGCCACCTAAAGGGGGAATTCCCCACCCCCCGCCATTTTCCACAACGAAATTCAGGCCCTGTAAATGCACAGTTTGTAAATTACGTGTAATAAATACATGGCTATATTCAGTGAAAAACAAACAGATTTGCCTCACAAATGGCTCACCTAATAGCACAGCGACCAAAGTTTGATTCCACGCAAGGCCTCGTGCTGCAATCCTGGTCTTTTTCCACTGTGTTTCCTGTTGATCCCTACTGCTGCTGTTCAGCAAAGCAGATATGGCAAAAATACATATTTAAAAGTAAAATAATAATAATAAATAAATAAAATAAACTGTTGAAATAGATTATAATCTTACCACTTTCTTTGGTGTCACAAAGGTCCAAGCAAGTTGTTTCCTCCAAGTCAACAACCACTCATGAGTTTCAAAGCAATGCCTACAACGTGACAGAAGTGAAAGTCAACTTTTACATTTGTTATGACAAGATAACTTACACAACAGACGTGTATTCAGCTAGTTCTGTATAAAGACAACTTACTTTTAACATAAAGGATTTGATAGTGTTCAGTTTACTTACTTTAAAGTAGTTTCTTAGATTTTAGCAATTCCACCAGCCATGTATCTAATCTGAAGGGTCACAAAAATCACTAAAAAGGTCCAGAAAATGTTTTCCAGAAGTTTAATTAACCTCAGCATGTGGACAGCCAAACACTCTGAACTCCCTACTAGTATCAGACTCCACAAATTTTCAAATAACAAACTTATTAAAAGCCAAAATTAAACACTTATTACATTATATGCAGGTAGTTTAATCAAAAATCTGAAATATGCAAGTAAAGTTGGTCTTTCCCTCAATTTTGTTTCGACCAAACTGAAAAAACGCAGCCTCTAAGAAAAATTAACAAAATATTATGTTACATTGGCCTCAAGTAATCATTAGACATTAGTAACTTTTACCTAAATGTGGAATAATCCAGTTTGTCAATTTAACAGAACCAAAAACAATGCTTATTAAAATAAGCAATTTGGTTAACATTAAACCAAAACCTCAAAGAATACTTTTTCTGTTAGTGGTTAACAGAACAGTATGTATAGTAAAGTGGATACTGTTCCATACAACTAGTGCTGTTTAAGTGTTATGTACTAACACTTTAAACGGATGTTAACTGAAGGTCCATATTTAACATGTCTCTCTCCACTCATGATCAGAGAGATCAGCGATGAGGGTGAGGACTCTTGGATTCACTAACAGTTGCTTCTTGTTTTTCTTCGTTTCCACTTTTGTGCCCTTCTCAGGATTGATGTTGAAGAAACACCTTTCTGAATGCAAGAATTCAAAATCAACCACTAGATAAAGTAATTTGTTCTAAAAGAGAAAAAAAAAATACCTCTGAAGGAACTTAAGTGTGGAGCCCAGACCCACAGGATAGTGGATATTGAGGCAGTAATAGCTTGCAAACATCATGCAGACAGCAGTGATGAAGGTGGGGATCTGGTCGTTCACAATTATTTGGTCTACACTCAGCATGAATTGCTTTGCAGCATAACATGATGTTCCTGCAAGAAGATACAGTAAGAAAATAACTTCACACCAGCCAATAAAACAGATGAACTTACCACATACAATAACACATGGTGTCACAGGTAAGCTTTCCACTTGTACTTATTTTGCCGTACAGGTTTCTTCAACATAGTAGAAGAGGTTCTCCTCTTTTTCTTTAAAACAGGAGAGTAGGAGGAGCACCAGATCCTTAATATCTTCTGAGCAGCCCTCCAACTGTCCTCTCAAAATTTTCGACTTTGTGTTACAGCCTGCAAAACTTGTTTGCTCTTGTCTGCGCAAACGCCTCTCATGAAGTCCAGAACCCGTTTTCCTTTTTTCTCCACATTACTGAGGAAGGTCTCTTTTAGTGATACACCAGTAAGGTCATTAAAGTGAACCATCATGCCAATCTCCTTAAACAAAAAGGCCACTCTTCCATGAGTGATTGCAGATCTGTTCCATTGTTTATTGCTTTACGCTGGGAGAAGTAGGTGTACTTCATAAGAGTTTTTACCTCCTCTGGACTGAAGGTTGCCTGTTCACTGAGCACCTTCAATGTTTCTTTTTTCTTCTGTTGACTTTCCAGTGTCTCACTCACTGGCATGAATTTCATGTCCCACTGTATGCAGCCATATGTGTCCTGAACAGCTGCCCTTCGTTCAGCTGGGATTTCATCTGTATCATACTCATCTGACACTCGTTTGCATTTCAGTATCCGTGGTACTGAAGACCGCTTTACATTTTCAATTCGAGCTTGTAACTGCTTGACCAGTGAGTGATATCCTGGTCCTATCACATCACCTTCTATAACATCTTGCAGTGACTGCGGATACTTTCCAGCCATTTTCTTGGCAACTTCTGTCGAGGCTTGTCTGTTGGGAGAAGCACAGGCATGCATCATCTCAGAAGCAACAATCCTGATAATTTCTCTACGCAACCATGGGCTTGGCCTTTTCTCTCTCTCCAAACACTGCATCAAGGCTTCAGGAAGCTTCTTCCATGGAACCTGGAAGCTGCCAACCCAATCTGCAGCAGTAATTAGGTGGCTGTGTGAGGGTGTGGGTGAGGGAGAGAGTGAGATTGAGGAGCATGCTAAGGATGCTGGAGAGGTTAATGTTGACTGGCCATGGAATTCCATGGTCTGTGCTGTAAAATTTATTGAAATTCAAATGTACTGAATGACATTTATCTTAAAGGAATAGTTCACCCGAAAATTTTAATTTGGTATTCATTTACTCACCCTCAGGACACTCAAGATGTAGGTGACTTTTTTTCTTCAGTGGAACAGTAAAGAAGATTTTTAGCTGAAACTGTGGCCCTCTGTGAGTCCTATAATAGCAGTCAAAGGGAGCCATCTCTTTGAGAGTCAAAAATCATATTCAGATAAAATTAATACCCGATGTTCATGACGATACATTGAGGTCTTATGAAGCAAAATGATCGGTCTGTGCAAGCAACTGAATATTATGTACCTTAAATTCACTGTGTGTGCATACTGTCCTGAGAGCAATTGTTTACGTTGAACCAGTGAACATTGTAGCCAATCACAGACATGTTTTTTGCTTCTGGAATGCATATGGCCAGTCAGATGCATTTCTGATCATCCATTTGCATCTGTGATTGCCTGTTGCTCACAAATGTTTGTTGGTGATATCTGAAATTAATATGATTGGCCATTCGCATGCCAAAAGTTGCAAACATGCTTGTGATTGGCTACAATGCTCACCAGTTCAACATAAATTATTGTTCTCGGGGCTGTTTCCACACGCTGCAAATTTGTGGGAAAAATGTTATAAATAATGTTCAGTTTCTCGCACAAATTGATTGTTTTGCTTCATAAGACCTCAATGTATCATCATGAGCAACGGGTATTAATTTTGTTTTGTCTATATATATTTTTTGACTCTCAAAGAGATGGCTCCCCTTAACTGTCATTATATGAATCACAGAGGACCACGGATTCAACTAAAAACCTGAGGGTGAGTAAATGAACAGCAAATTTTCATTTTGGGTGAACTATTCCTTTATGTTATACTTAAAAATACATTACAGCATAATGTACTTACTGGTTGTTTCCAAGCAGCCACCAATTTTCTAGCTTGAATTGGACTCAGTACTGAAAGAAGATCAGCTTCCTGGATGTACTGAAAATCCTCCGTGGTTTCCACACCCAAAGATTGTAGCGTCTCTAATACAATATTTACAACTGAGGTTGGGAGGTCTGGTAACACATTAATAATGTCCCTGCTTATGTTGCTTGGCTCTGCATCATCCATTTCTGAGTAGGGGGGGACGATAAAACTCAACTAATACCAATGACAGTGTAAGGCATTCATTAGTGTGACAACACACTGTGTTTCAATGGAACCATTTGGTATCCATCCTTCACGTAAGAAGCCAACGGATAGAAATCAGTCAAGTCACTGATGTTCAGACACTGCATCTTTTCATTGTCTTTCCTCACCGAGTACACATGATACTGAGGAAGGAATTCTGCCTTGTACATTGACACCAGAAGATAAACAGTGTTGTTGTTTTTTATCAAAATAAGCATAAGTTCACCAAACTCCGCCAAATCAGTGTTCTCAGTGACAAGGACATGTCTTTTCTTGTATGATGTTCTTTTATACAGCATTTCTACAGTGACCTTTGTGTTGGTCTCAGTGAAGTCAAATTGTCTGACTACATCTTGAATGGCTTTACTGTATAGTACTGAGAAAAATGGACAACTCCCTTTAACTTCCAAGACAGCCTGATCCATTGAGTCTGCTGAAAGATAAGCCTGCAACATCTGATGTCTGTCAGACAGAGTAAGGTTTTTGAAATTCCTCAAATTCCTTGCACATCTCTTAAAATAACTATGCTTACTTTCGAAGCGCATGGTCCATAGTCTGATCAAGGGGACACATTTCAGGATCAGTGCTGGGTAATGACGTAAAAAATGGTGCTTTTGTCTCAGGTTAGTTTCTGGGAATAGAGCTTTTCTCAACTCTAAATATTCTTGAATAATTACATCAAGATATGCAACCTGAGCAACATAGATTTTCTGAGCACATATTAAATCCACAATGTCTTTCAGCAGCAGAGTCAACTGCCACACATCATCTGCTGTATCTTTTACATTGTCACCAATTATGAGAGGCAGCAGTCTTAAAAAATTCCAGTTCTGTATTGCATTTCCTGTGAGTTTAGCTGCTTGAGGGTTGACCTCGCATGGCTTAGCAGAAGCATCAGAGGCACAGTATTTGAATTGTTTAATGCGCCCTTTCAGGGTGGAGTATGTGAACCATGTTTTTTTTTTTTGATGAAATACTTAAGATACAGTGCAACATCATAAGACAAAACACCCTCGAAGATGTCATGTCCTAGACAAGGTGGCAAACCTGGCTGACACACATTAAAGTATTACAGTGAATTGAATACTGACTTGAATTTTACTCCCTCCACTTCTTGTGTATCTTCAGTCTGGATGCGATCTACAGCTGAATTGTAGCTCTCAATGGTGCGGGCTGGTGCACACAGATTAGGATCGTCACCCTGAAATTCAGCTCGGGTTATTAGACGGTATCTACAGAAATGTTCTGCACAGCTGAAATTTTCAGAGAAGCCACCAATGCAATGCAAACCTAGATTATCTCCAGCAATGCAAAACAAGGTTCCTTTGACTACTGTTTCATCTGATACTGCAATCCCATTCTCCTCCAATTCCTTTAAGTCTGCAAGTGAATCAGAGAACAACTTAGCATGCCCAAATCCTTTGAAATCTTTCTCTCTGCACAATAAAACAAGTGACATGTTGTTTGTGTCAGACCGTACATTAAGTGGCAAATTAGCAACAGATAAATAAACGGCTAACACTTTATGTCTCGTCTTTGTAGAGCCTAAAGGGTTAACAACTTCAAAGGCATCCTGGTATAGTGCTAGCTTCAAACTTGATGGATTTTGAACAAAAAAAGTAATTGCATTTGAAAATCTGATCATCACTAACATCACTTAAAACATCTGACAGAGGCTCAGCAGAGTGCTCCTCTGACAAACATTTCTGCCACATATCAGATTGTAAAAAGCATTTCAAAGTCTCTCTGACAGTCACATAATAGGCAAACCTATCTATTCTGTTATCATCTCTTCCTAAAAACACTTTTTTAGGCTCCACATAGTTGAACATTTTTTGAAACACTGAGCTCTTGAGTGTGCAGTCCTCATTTGCCCTGTATGCCATGCAGAGAACAGATCAGATTCCCTGACAGACTGACAAACTTTGGAGATGTCATCATCTGATATGTTTCATTTTTTTAGCAGTGAAGGAAGTTTACTTAAAGTATATGTCTGACCCAACTCATGGATATTTTGAATCTCCTCAACAATGTTCTGTGTGGTCGAAGCTGGTAGTAAGAACTGCCCCTGCAGTTTTAAGTAAAATAAACAAAAATTTCTTAGAAAAAGATCATTGAATTCATCTGATGTGTCCATACCACCTTCATCTGTACCTGCCGTAACAAATTCAGGGCCAGAGTCATGTAATTCAGTTGGAGCAGATGATAAATAAGCCAACAAGTCTCTGTACAAGTCATTTATATTATTTTCTGTAAAACCTCTATGTTTCCGTGACATGTGGGAGGTAAATGAAGATTTGACCTTAAAAACATCTGTGCATCCTCTCACTGGACAACTCACGGCACGTCCTTCCACAATATGGTCTTTCAAGTGTGATATTAGAGCTTTAGCATCTTGACACAGATGTTCACACAATGCCACTGCACATTTAACAACGGTACCAGCTGTCCCGACAGTAACGTTAACATGCGCATTTACATTATGTTTTCGGTAAAAATGAGCCTTAAACGATGCATATGTACAGAAAGTCTGTTGCAAAGCACTTAAATAAACAACGTGGTTCATTTCGATGAAGTTTGCAATGAAGTACATACCCCCTTAATGATTTGACTGACTTACCACAGAAACTGCAACTAAACATAGCCAATCTTGGTAAAATAACTAAAACGAGAGTAAAAGAAAACTTTTTAGTCTGAATCAATGTCAGGCAGGCCTACCTCAAAAAGAAATGCTGAATTCGCAGAAGTGAAGAAGTTGTGCCACGATGTATTCCCACAGATATTGGGCGTGCTAAAATGGCGCTAACTGAAATATAAAATGATGTTGACAGTTAACGTTCCTTAAGTAGTGCAAGAGAGTCTTATTGCTTAGCAGTGAACGATAATCTCTTTCCCCTCACATTCACAATTTTAAAGTTACCCTGTATTCTGAATTTTTTAAAATAAGAGTAAATTTTTTAAAGGGATAGTTCACCCCAAAATGAAAATTCTGTCGTTAATTACTCACCCTCATGTAGTTCCAAACCCGTAAGACCTTCATTCATCTTCGGAACACAAATGAAGATATTTTTGATGCATCCCGTGAGCTCTCTGACCCTCCCATAGACAGCAAGTGTCCTTACACGATCAAGGCTCAGAAACGGTAAAATAATCCATGTGACATCAGGGGTTCAACCGTAATTTTACGAAGCTACGAGAATACTTTTTGTGCGCAGAGCTCTCAGACCCTGCATAGACAGCAACACAACTGTAATGTTCCCAGGTCCAGAAACAAAGTAAGGACATCGGTAAAACAGTCCATGTGACATCAGTGGCTCA
The DNA here is from genome assembly GCF_001515605.1 of Sinocyclocheilus anshuiensis. Classification (NCBI taxonomy): domain Eukaryota; kingdom Metazoa; phylum Chordata; class Actinopteri; order Cypriniformes; family Cyprinidae; genus Sinocyclocheilus; species Sinocyclocheilus anshuiensis. The sequence goes on from NW_015544152.1 coordinate 187,359, forward strand.
ACTTCAGTTTTGCGAAGCTACAAAAATACTTTTTGAGGGCAAAGAAAACAAAAATAACATAATTTATTCAACAATTCTTCTCCCTCGAGTTACATCTTCCGCCATTTTAGAGTATCACAACACATACGCACACTTTCCCCTAAGCATAAACAATGCTGATTGCGGTCATGCGCGCACTTTCTCCTCTGAACGTAAACAACGCTGATTACGTCGATTACGCTCTTGGGTACTCTCCAAAATGGCGGAAGACGTAACTCGGGGGAGAAGCATTGTTAAATAAATTATTTTTGTTTCTTTGCGCTCAAAAAGTATTCTCGTAGCTTCACAAAACTGAAGTTGAGCCACTGATGTCACATGAACTTTTTTACCGATGTCCTTACTACGTTTCTGGACCTGGGAACATTACAGTTGCGTTGCTGTCTATGCAGGGTCTGAGAGCTCTCACATTTCATCAAAAATATCTTAATTCGTGTTCCGAAGATGAACGAAGGTCTTACGGGTTTGGAACAATATGAGGGTGAGTAAATAATGAGAGAATTTTCATTTTGGGGTGAACTAACCCTTTAATGTTGCACTCACCACTTGCATGCAGATCAAGCTGCGCAGTTCACGTGACCTCAGAAGCGGGAAGGTGCTCCTCTTCATGTTGTGCGTGGCTGCGTGGGGCCGGGTGTGTGTATATGTTTAGCGGTACGTTAATAGATGGTCTTCTTGGTTTTTCATGCTTTTGATAAATATGTCTCAATGTCGCTTACTAGCACACTATTATAATGTAATAAATAACATATAATTATAATATATTAAATGCTATTATAATATAATTATTATAATATAATAAATAATAAATAACCACACAAATTTTCATAATTTTCTTTTAGAACGTGCAAGATACATGATAGGCCTAAGCCCTTTTTTCGCTTGTTGTTGCTTTTCTTTTTTGTGTCATTTGCTTATTCTATTCAATTTTAATGCATAGTCTATATGTAGTTGTGATCATTAGCATTATTAATTTATTAATAATACATTAAGTATTATTAGTAATATGGAAAATCACTATTTTTAAAATATGACCATATAAAAGACAAGATATTTGTATTCTTAAAACCATGTGGACAGTGCAAACATAACAGTCATAGGAAAATAACACACACACACACAAAACACATAGAAAACCCAAACAGCAAGCATGGGCAACCACAAATAATTCCTGACTTTGCTGCAGAGCAGTCTCTTGACGTCCCTCAAGAAATTAATCTTTTTGTTCTTTATTTTGTTTTGTATTGCATTTAGCATCAGATTAGACCCCTATTTAAAAGAACATTACACAAAAGTACTGTAAATTACAGTCTATCTAAACATGTTTTACCATACAATTGACTTTTTAAACAAACATATACCATTTGTTTAACTTCTTGTTACTGTAGAATTTAAGGTACGTGTTCGGTGAATTTTGAAAGGTTTTATATTGTAAATTTTATAGTACACATCAACAAAATGTGTAATTTACACAGAATAATACCTATGATTTTAGGGTAATTACTTGCTTGTGTAGTTATGGTATTTTCCCATTAATAAAAAAAAAATCATATTTTCACAGTAAGAATGTGTGTTTTTTACATATTAGGAGAGTAAAAATTACATTTATGTAGCGTTTCTTAATTTACAGCAATTTAATGTATGAAATACAGCGAAAGTTGTTTTGGTTTAAACAGTCTTTTACTGTTGCTATTTTACAGTTATTTACTGTAGTTTTCACTGACATTTTTTACAGTGTGGTTCATCATCAAAGAAAAAGTGTCAGATTAAGTGATGTTGACGACCGACAAAAAGGGGTGCTAATGCAATCTATTTTTTGTTTATAGTAAAACGAAACTGATGCAAAGGAGAGTGGGCTCGTGATGGCAGGCAAAAAACATGAAGATAAAGGCAGTTCGGAGAAGCAAAAAGAAAAAAAAAAGCGAACATCAGGTTACCTTTGCCAGCCTCTCTCACAGAGCATGTACTGTAGCCTATGAGCGCTATAATAAAATCTCAGGACACCCCAAGTCCGAATGTCCACTGCTATTTATCACTCCGCATTTTCTGACGTGAATATTCCATTAATTCGTAACGAGACAGCAGCGATTCTACTACGGGTTACATTTGAAAGCTATTGAGTTAGAAAATAGAGTAAATGAAGTAGCCTATAAGGTGATTGCTCCAATTAATATGAGACACATTCACACACAGACAGACAGACATATGAATACTCAAATTGAAGAATTCTGTTGTTTCAGGTTTCTAGATGTAAGGTCTGTTTTGGGTTTTGTCATGTTTTTCATGCCTCGTCAAGTCAAGTCTGTGTCTCTAGTCTTCGTCTGTTTGGATTATTGTTTGGATGTTTGGATCACCTGTAAATAAACTGCACTTGGGTTCTTCACTACGCTCGCCTTCAGTGGACTAATTCGTTACACTAGATTCTAGGTTTATGTTTATTATGTCATACACATTTTTATGTTCTGCTCTTTTTATGTAGATTTCAACTATTTTAGTTCATACAATAATACATTTATTTCAATCCCCTGCTAAAAAAAATAGAAACCATCAATAGAGTTTGTAATGGTTTTACTGGTTATAATGGAAATTGTATTGTTTTGAATGGAAACTAATGGACCATGTTGGTCTCTACTGGTAATTGGTCGCCTATTATCGGTGGCTTTTGTTAAAATTACTAAATCCTAATGGAACATGTCCCAAAACACACTACATGAAACCATTATTTAATGGTTTTAATGGTTAAAAGTTGATGGTTTGTAATGTTTGTAATGATATTTGTAGTGGAAACCATTAGAATTTGTTTCTATTTTTTTTTTTTTCAGCAGGGTCCGCGTGGGTTTTGTGATTGTTATTTGCCATAAATGTGATACATTTGTAACGTCTGCTTAGGATCATTGAGGGTCATGGGGGCTTTATGTCTCAGAGACCCTTTCAGCCTTTTGACATTTGCATATAAATTACAGTCCTGGCCCCAGATTCTACATTTATATGGGTGCTAAATTACCAATGGTTCCCCCCATTATCAATTAGAGGCTAACCAGATCAACTCTCTTATCTCCCCATCAACTTCAAACACATTCCAATGTCCTAAGAAACAGTCAGCCACAGTAACTGGTACCAGATGTCTGATGGCCAGCGAACTACCCCCCCCATGCTGGCATTACACATAACACACACACACACACACACACACACACACATAAAGACATTTTCTTTAAATAGACTATAATTAATCAGTTACAATTGTATCTGGTATATGCATGTGTTGTTTGTATGTTTCCCTATTATATTAGCCTAGTAACAACTCTTTATTTGTATTACCGTATTGGCCCGAATATAAGACGACCCTGATTATAAGACGACCCCCCTTTTTCCAGATGTACCTTTTGGAA
>NW_015544152.1:191112-199299 GCF_001515605.1 Sinocyclocheilus anshuiensis
GGAAATGCAGTTTCTGTGCCATTCTCTGAACATAAGGACATGTTCTGTGAATGTATGAAGACCAGATGTTAAGAGGTCTCTCATAAGGAATTTCAGTCTGTTCTCTGTGGTCGAGGTGGGGGAAGTCAATTCCAAAGAGCTCGTGATTGTAGTTACTATCACGTGATGGTCATGCGGTCATCTCTTTGACCATTTAATCTTGATTACTTGCCCTAAAATTGACAATCTCCTTGGAATTGTCAATAAGTGTTCTTTTGTTTAAATGCTGTGAGCTACTCAAAGCTGCTAGTTGGTTCAGGCTTGTGGGGCCAAGATCTGATTTACGAACATCCTGTGTCTTGGGTCTCTGTGGAATTTGGCTCCTCATGTTTCAACCATGTTTTGACCAAATCTTAGATTGTCTGATTCGGTCTGATACCCCACACTAGTTACAACTCTTTATTTATTAGTTAGACTCTCAATGCTTATATTCAGGTATATGAGTGTATCTCTGCTTTAAGATCTTCTTGATGTTTCGTTCTTGGTATCAAAATGATCTGCTCTTTATTCCTCAAACAATGATGTACACTATGTGATCGTGAAATGCATCATACTATGTGTACCATATTTTGGGTAAAACTACCGCATCAGGATTCTTGTTCAGCAACGAAGCCAATGCAAGTAACCGTTTACAACTATTTAGATGCGTGTTTGAGTTTGAGCCCCTTTTAAGGTGATTTTTGATTCTTTGATGATTCTCATTAGGTTGTGGTTAATTGATGTGAAATACTGCCATTCTTTTGCTCTTCTCTCTCTCTTCCTTACTTTTCTTCGTTCTGTGTATATGTGTTTTGCTTAGTCTTGTTGTATGTTAGCTGTAGTTTCATTTATTAAATCCCTTATATTCACAATTGATTGTCTCTGTGTGCTGCTCACAATTCGGAGTCACTGAAGGTTGATCCCTTGCCACATGCTAAATTACTGCTAGTACTGCATAAAAGATCTAATCTAAATATTTATTAGTAATTATTACCAGTTGTAATTAATTATAAATATTTCCCTTTTGAGCTAATTTGCTACACATTGATTGCTGTAATATTGTCAGATAGTAGCTGCTGTTTGTAGTTGTGGTGGGCCTATTTGTAAGAAAATCCAGGGCCGTTTTATTTATTTATTTTTTACTTCCAGTCCGTCACTGCAGAATACTATAACAAAATGTTCAAATGTGAATACAATTCCATTTAAGGTCAAATAATTGGGTGCCTTTAAGCATTAGTCGACTATTAGTTGCACTTTTATTAATAAACCATATAAATCATAATAATGCACCTTTAATTGCCTATAAGCCTAAGAAGCGCTCAAGCGCACGCAAAAAAAGGCTTAATTGCCACAGCGCACCGGCAAATATAATAATTATGAATGTGTTTGGGAAAAACAGCAAGTACACTGCATTAACGTTTTAATAATTTATTGTTACACTAGTGCTTTCTGTTTTCGGTTTAAGAGATGAAGTCGGCGACACTGAGTCATCATCTCCGCAGTATGCGGCTGTATGCATGTTTCATATATGGATTACATAATCTGAGAATATTTGTTTTCTATTTGAATCGGTTCATTTAAATGTTTCACTCTCTATAGATATATTTTTCATGTCTGTAATAAGGCAAGCATACACGGAGTTTCGAAGTGACGTGCTCAAGTTCAGAGAGTCCGAGACGGCAGAAAGCGCATCCTGTTTGCTTTCATTATTTTACAAAAAGCGCAACGTTTCGTTGTTATTCTGAGTGCACACGAATCTTTACACAGAGTCTTTACAGATACAAAAGATACATTACTCTCATCTGTATGACCACAAATTACGAAGTATTTTAAGAGCAAATGATCGCGCCGGTGCCTCCATCTGTCATGCAGTAGCCCAAGTGCACTATTGTTCAGCTTCCACACTCCGCACAAACAAGTGAGCTGCGCACTTTTTTCTAGGCTAACATTAGATTGAGCTGCCCTGTAAAGTTGCTACTACATATACAGTGGGTACGGAAAGTATTCAGACCCCCTTAAATTTTTCACTCTTTGTTATATTGCAGCCATTTGCGATAAGCCATATTTGAGGTCTATGAATGTTAGGTGAGCATATGGATGTTCTACCCGATGTACTATATTATTACCACATAGACCAGCCATTAACGATTGGTCCGTCACGGACTGTGTGATTTCGCCACTTCGTGTGGATTTTTTTTTTTCTGCGACTAATAACATTTTGGTAATATGCATATAAACAGCTTTTTAATTAGCAGAGTAGAATAATCATGGCTGATAGTAAGACATGCAAACATAAAAGAAAACCAAACTGGACGCGAGAACCCTTACGAAAATTAACCATGGTTTTATTATAGTAAAATTGTAGTAACCATAGTTTTTTGGTGTATTGACTACCATTTGTATAACCACAGTTTTACTACAAATACCATGGTTAGTGTTGCAAAACCATAGTTAATTTGTGGTTACCATGGTTTAACTATAGTAACCATGGTTCCCTTTCAAGGGAACTTCAAACTGCGTCCTCTAGGGGTCGCTATGGGGAACGATCTTTATTCCTTCATTATGGCGAGCACTAGCAAGGCGTTTAGAGGATGTGTGCAACCGTATCGTCGTTATTTGACATCTGATGACACACACGATCTCTGCGTTTTTTGTTTGGGCGAGGAGCACGCACGCGATGTCCTCGAGGGGGCAATCTGCGTTCACTGCGAGCGTTATCCAGTGAAAAAGCTCAGCTTTCGTTTGTCTATCTTTTCGAGGAAAGAGGGGCAGCCATCGGCTCCCCGCGGTTCAGGACCCGACGCTGCTGAGGCGCAGAGGAGAATGAGCTCGTGGGGGTCGCCGGTGGATCCGGTTTTCCCCCTCGCGCTCGTCGGCTGTGGACGAGAGTGAGCCGCTGAAGGATATAGGATTATTTTACCGATGTCCTTGCTTTCTGGACCTTGATCGTATAAGGACCCTTGCTGTGGGTGGGTCAGAGAGCTCTCAGATTCCATCAAAAATATCTTAATTTGTATTCCGAAGATGAACGGAGGTCTTATGCCACCGGCCCACAGGTGGGCCCAATGGCACTCTTTTTTTTGTTGTCTTTTTTCTCTATCACATATTTTAGTAATCATCATAAATTATATATCATTTGAAAGCTTAAAACCTCAGAATTCATCCTGTGAAAACAATCGGACAAAATGTTTAAATCGTACATTGCTTTACCATGGAAATGGTACTTTAAAATCTTTTAACGTTCTCCTCCCCTTAGCGGGCGGAGTCAAGTGTCACATTACAAAATGTATTACGGTCTTTTATAATCAAAAGTTTTTATAATCTTGACAAAATACATATATTTGGAAAGGTCTGCGTCTCAAGATTCCATATTTGATTTTATTTTTGATAGAAGTAATATTGACAGAGAAATTTAGACCTTCGTGACAGAAAAATGCATCAACAAAAATTCTACAGAGTTTGGATGGCACCCGGTGGCTACCGGCCCACAGGTGGGCCCAATGGCACTCTTTTTTTTGTTGTCTTTTTTCTCTATCACATATTTTAGTAATCATCATAAATTATATATCATTTGAAAGCTTAAAACCTCAGAATTCATCCTGTGAAAACAATCGGACAAAATGTTTAAATCGTACATTGCTTTACCATGGAAATGGTACTTTAAAATCTTTTAACGTTCTCCTCCCCTTAGCGGGCGGAGTCAAGTGTCACATTACAAAATGTATTACGGTCTTTTATAATCAAAAGTTTTTATAATCTTGACAAAATACATATATTTGGAAAGGTCTGCGTCTCAAGATTCCATATTTGATTTTATTTTTGATAGAAGTAATATTGACAGAGAAATTTAGACCTTCGTGACAGAAAAAAATGCATCAACAAAAAATTCTACAGAGTTGAATGTGGCTGTTTGTGGTATAACGCCCTATATAAAATTCCACAGGAACCTCAAAAAAACATTTTTTATATCAACTTCAAATTTGGAACATAACTTATTTAGACGTAAGGCTTTAATTTTATATTAATTTTGGATTCAAAAATATTTTGTAAAATATTTACTTTATATAAAATAAAAAAATGATACAGTGCATTTTCTTTACAGTAAATTTAAACTTCTATAATGTTTTGATACTTTAATATTTTGAAATGATTCCACTTCTGCAGTAATCTGCAGATTGTCTTCTTAAAAAGAAGTCCAACCTTAGGTCTGTATTCCAAAGTTTTCATGAATTATAATAATTTAAGTTTGGATAGTGCACTTTAACAAAAATGGGGGGTGGCACTTAAGGGGGTTAATATTAGGACTGGACGGTATGTGTTCTTTTAAGCCCAAATTAGATTGTCAGTTCTAAACTGTGTGACAATACTTTCCTTAAGCCTGTGTAATGTACTTTTATGTAAAATCCTTCCTGTAATAATTCATTAATACCTTTTTATTTTTTCATGTTAAAAAAATATGAAAATAAAATATGAAAATATGAAAAAATATATACATTTTTTATTATATAAAAAGATTTATTAACCATAACTGAATAAACTACTTATAGTTTTATTTTTTTATTGCATTTTAATGTATTTTTATATAAAATTATATATAGGACAAGCAATGCATCAGACAAAAGCATCATATATTACATATTTACATCTTTATAGAATAAAAGTCAGACAAGTTAAACAAGTACAATGATTTTACTTTTATTATAATTTATAGCTGAATTTAGAGAATGCTTGGTAACGCTTTAGATTACAACCCGCAAAGAACTATGTAAGTATACTGAATTTACGGTGTACGTTTCTCCTCTTCGTGTCGATTAGTGTTCTTGTATTTTCTACACATATTCCTGTCATGAGCGCCGCAAACACGGATAGACTCGTCTCATGGGTCATTCCAGCTGTTTCCAGCTCGCGCTCACCACATTCACTGCTGCAGTTTTAAAGGAACACACTCCAGACAGTTTCAAAGTTGTCCATTGTCTGCGCTTCGATTCGTTTTGTCCTATTTTCCACATTCCCGTCTTAAGCACCACAGTCACGGATTTCGTCGCACACAGAGCCGTTCGTTCACGTTTGAACTCACGTGACTTGCTGCATGCTCTCATTCACGTCCTCCACATTCATAACCCAGCAACATCGGGTTATTACTGATATCAACCCAAATTGGGTCACATCAAGCCAGCTTCCTAACCCAACAGTCTCAACCGAGCGTTTGGATTGAACCTATTACCAGTGTGTTTTATATGTGTAGGCTATAAAAAAGTACACAGTGTATGGTTTTGCTTAATCGCTTGCAAATATAAGAGGTCATACATACCCTGTAATATTAGAATAGGTACCCCTTAGTTTCAAAATACTTACAGTAGAAATAATTTGTAATTTTACAGATTATTACTCCTTTATTCTCCAAACTTCGCATATTGTTACCTTATACCTACACGGAGGTACTGAATAGGTACACTGTAATTACAAAAAAGTTACGCTGTAAATTCTGTTTACTTACGCAGTACATTGCGGGTTGTAATCTAAAGCGTTACCGAATGCTTTTCAATCACATTTTTGTCTCACTAAAACATAACCGTTCTTACGGTGGCCGAGAGAGCTCAATGCGCTGCAAATAAAAAAAAAAAACACACACACATGCAAACAGAAAAAACACCTGCAAATTAAGAAAACATCTTCATCAATTTGACAACACACGTGCTGCAAATGCTCACAACCAAATAAAGAAACGTGCTGCAAAAACAGAAACATGCTGCAAATGCTCACAACACAACCAAATAAAGAAACGCGCTGCAAATACTCACAGACCACATCGGAAATGTTTAAGGGAACCGCAAAGTGACGAACATGGCTGGGACATATTTATGGCAGTTAGGCTTTATTTGCAAATTGCATGCACTCTTTTTGCAAAACTCTAAACACATTCTCATTCACTTAAACACTTACCACATTGTGATGCATTTGTGCTGCAAAATGTTAAACACAAGCGGCAAAAGTTAAACACAACTAAAGCACAATTGTCATCGTTTACACACAACGATTCAAAACTATATGAGCCAGTTCAGAGTGCACAAGTGGCACAGGTGACTGAATGATGATACGAACAATAGATGGAAACAATCTGAGAAGGAGAGGAGGAAGAGTACATGCAAGAAGTGGAGGAGGAGAGAAAGAGTAAGGTTTAGAGAGTGTTATCAAGGCTGGATCTGTCACACCAGAGGGTTTTTTTCTCTTTGTCAAGCAAGACAACATTACTTGTGATGTGGACAAAGTCCTCAGGCCGGACTCAAGCACAAAGACATGATGCTGAGACAGAATGAATCTCTCATTGACCCTGATTTTACAATTGCACAACTTACAGTATTTGAGTGTACTGTAACATGCTATTCATTTAGAGTTTTATTTGAACTTTTTGGCCTTTGCAGTTGGACAGCAGTATTTTTGCAGTGTCCAAGTGCTGAATATATACAAAAATTCAGTACTATTCAATATTCAGCACAATACTATTCTTGCAGTATACAGTTGGCCTATACAATATATTCACCTTACTTAGTTGCAATTACTATACTTTTTTACAGAACTACAAAATTGTTTACTCAATACAATATACTTTTTTTCTGTAATGTTCTAGATGCTGTGTTCTCCATTTTTCTCTGTGTGCTCTGTGTTTATTTTATTGACTCGTGTGTGTGATCTGAGAGCACGGTTTGATTTTGATGGAAGAGTCAGAGGTTTCGTGAATTTAGATTGAGTATTTGGATTTGTGTTTAAGGTTTTGAGAAAATGAGTGATGGATTCAAGAAATGCGTTTTAGCAATTCAGAAAAACTGTAATTTGCTGGTGCTTTTTCTATTTGCATGTGTTTTCTGAAGTTGCAGAGCGTTGAGCTCTCTCGGCCAGCGTAGGTTCTGAATAGGACACGACAAAAGAAGAAAGGGCAAGTAAAAGCAAATATAAAATAAACATGCATTCATTTTGATTAATTTATCTTGGGGTTGACAGGTAATCTAAAAGAAGAGTCAAATAGAAGGCAAGTCATGATTTTGCTGTTTTGAAACTTTGATACACTTGAGACACATCCTTTCATTGACTGATGTGAAATATTAACCACACCCTCTTTTGTTGTCCAGTAAATATTTAGAACATATAACAGTAGTGGTTGGTGGATATATAAAACAAGATGTAATACTGGACTCACATTTTGAGTGGTTGCTTGCATAGCAGGAGAAATGAATGCTCATCTTTTATTAACAATGACACTACTGTGTATTACCAGGCTTTGCCCTGCTGTGTGTGGGGTTAATTTAGGCACCTGCATCCTCCAAGGTGACCCTCATCTCCCTGATCTCTTCGAGGATGGAGACTTCATTATTGGAGGGGCTTTCACCATTCATTACTATGTGAAGACAGAGAAGCACACCTATACTAGACGGCCACAACCACTAGAGTGCAGTGGCAGGTTAGAGTTTGATTCAAAATCGAAAACAATGCTTAGCAGAGCAGGGCAAATTGGTTAAATTGATTGTGCTGAAATTGTGTTCATAATTTTATTTGATATAGAAAAAAACTTTTTATTTCAAATGAAAAAAAAATGACTTAATTAGAAGCCGACAAGAAAAACGTTATTTTTTTCATAGGAAGCTATTATGTGTGTATTTCAACAGCATGGATTTCCGAGAGCTGCGCTTTGCTCGTGCCTTGCAATTCACTGTCCAAGAGATAAACAACAGCTCCGATCTCTTACCGGGAATCACTCTAGGGTACCACATATATGACTCGTGTGCATCTGTGCCAATGGCAATTAAAGTATCTTTGCAGCTTGCCAACGGACTAGATCTCGTATTTAACGACACTGATTCCTGTGCAAAATCTGCTGCAGTTCCTGCACTAGTCGGAGATTCTGCTTCCACGCCGGCTGTAACCATTTCAAGACTTTTGGGTCCTCTTGGAATTCCACAGGTGCTTCCGCAAAACGACTTTCATAGTCTTCTTATTAGAAATAAAATAATAATAAAAAATAAAATGCTTGAGCTGTACCACGATATAAATATAGAGTCATTGTTGTAATAGTGGTTGTTGTAATTGTTGTAATATAATGACACAACTGGAGAACATTTGAGTAACAACAGATAAGTGCAGTAAATGTCAAGTTTGTATATAACAACTAATATA
>NW_015544153.1:0-5236 GCF_001515605.1 Sinocyclocheilus anshuiensis
GAAGGAGAAGATGGGAGTTTTTGCAGTGGGTGTGGTTGGTTTGGTATCAAAAAAAGTATCGTTCAGGAACCGGTATCGAAGTTAAGGTATCGTATAGAAAATCGAAAAAGTTTTCGGTATCGGTATTGAACATTTTTGAACTATACCCAGCTCTAACAGCAACTTTTTTTTTTGTAGCAGAGCCAGTAAAAATTTTGGCAGAGCAAGTACAAAAAAAAACAACCGGGCCAGTACAAAAAAAACCTTAGCGTTGAGCCCTGGTAGTCACAACTGTATTAGAGAGTGGCAAAGAGAAAGCCACTGTTCAGATGTCATATGACATCTCAGCTGCAGAAATCATGTGGGGGAGTCTGATGAGACCAAAACTGCAAAACTGAGCAAAATACTGTGCACGATCAGAAAAACACCATTGCAGTGCGGCAGTGGCAGCCTCATTCTGTAGAGATGCTTTTCCACAGAAGGTCCTGAACATTTAACAGCAGTGGCACTGGTGTCACCAGCTACTAATTTGGTAGCACTGAATATTACAATGCACATTTGACAGTAGCTTGACTTGACAGTAGCAGTAGGGTAAACGTACCTATTAAGCTCACCAAAATCTACATTGAGACATTTTTAGTGCACAAGATATTGGTTTCAGTATAAAAAGTTATGCTAAAATTAAATAAAATATTAATCTCTCACACAAAAATATTAAATTTTATTTCAAATGACAAAAGCATTTCAATTAAGATATACATCATTAAATGCAAAATGTCTAGCTGTGCTTAATGGGTACATTTCTGTACCCTTTAAGCACACCCCTGTTCCCATTAAGCTCACATCATGTTTTATTAAAAATTCTTGTTTATTTTAAACAACCTTTTTAAAGAATAATTGAAAAAAATATTTTTTTTAAGGTACAAAGTCAATCACAAAAAAACAGAACACTGAAATCAAGCAACAAGGCATTCAATTTGATCAGTTATATATTCATATTGAAGTGTCATTTAAGCACACTGCAACATCTAGACTAGTCCACGTTCAGCTAAGTAACACTTATTCAAAAATCTCATAAAACAAACCTATAAAACATTTCATTCACGGGGATGAACACAGAAACTAGCCTCATTATGAAGACTCTTATTAAATGGACGTCAACTTATGTAGTCTCTTAAGGCTGGAATACACTACACGATTTTTGCCCAGATTTTCCACCGATTTACAGTCTGGAGAAGTTTACACGTTGCGAAAGGTCAGAGCCAGTCTGCAGATTTGAGTCGACTGATACCATACACTGTAAAAAAAAAAATCCGTAAAATTTACGGTAAAAAAACCGGCAGCTGTGGTTGCCGGAATTTTACTGTAAAAAATATGGTAGCAACGTTTTAGGTTTTACGGTTTTAACTTAAATTTACAGTTAAATACTGTAATTTCATTAACTGATATAATGTTAATATACCAACCTATTGAAGGTACTGAAATCTGTTTTGTACCTTTGTAATACACTGATAACCACCAAATGCAGGTGGTGATGAGAAAGTCACATGATGAACCAAAGCCCATCACAAGCAGCTTTTAAATAATAACATATATAGAAGGTGCACAGTGTCATTCACACAAACACCATCATGGTAACACACATGAAACTAAAATAATGCCATAAACATTTATTTAACAACATTAGGTGTAACACACAACCCTAATATACAAAACTGATAAGAAAAAACTAAGAAGAAACATAGTTATTTCAACAAAAAAACATCAAATTTGAAATGTAATGCAGGGAATTCTGGGAATGTCAATTTACGGGTATTCACTGTAAATTATACGGTCTTTTTCACTTCCAAAAACGGTATACTACCATAAAATTAATGTCCAATACATGTAATGTCCAATACAGTTTTTCACCATATATAGTAGGGGAATTTACCGTTAACCATTTAACAGGTTTTTACTGTAGCATTTTTACAGTCTTTTACCGTTAAATTCACGGTCATTTTTTACAGTGTAGAAAATCGAGTAACGTAACTTAAAGTGACAACCATCAGTTTAAATGTAAAGTCTGTTTATGAAGTATTTACATAGACTTTCATTGTGGAAGAGCTTAATTCTTTAGGGTCTTAATTAAAAGTCTATAACATACTTTAGTTAAAATTTCTCAATGTAGTGTAAAAAACACCTTTTTTAAACCTGTCAAAATCAGCTCTGTTTTTATCAAGCCATTATAGTCCGTTGCTTTAAATGTTAATGAGCTCTGCTGGCCCCTCCCCTCTCTTCCGAGCTGCTCTCAGAGAGACTGTTTACTTTAGCCGCATTCATCGTGAAACTTGCTAATTAGCACATTATTAGGAAAGGCGATTTGCAAAGATTCATTACAAAACATTATACTCACTACTTCTGTAGATGAGGCTGGATCATGAATGATTCGCGCGAACATAGACGCATTTATGTAGATCGGGGGCGCATTCCCCGAATCCGGGGCATTTCTCCCCGAGAAACAAATAATCCACTGCGAGTTCAGCGGCTCAGATGTCGGGAGTAAATGACGACTGCTATGTTCATTATTACATCCAACAAAGAACACCTCAATCGCTTAGCACTCTCCACCAGGTACAATATTCTGATTGTTTGCATCTTGTTTTTAAGCCCATAAATAATAATGTACTCATTCTAATAAATTTATATTGCAATGTACTCATTCTAATATATAAAAAAATAATATTTGCGTTGCTGGTAGGTTATTATTGCACAAATCAACACACTCTACGTTTAAAAAAAAAATTAGAAGAGTTCTAAACTAATGCGCTGTCTTCACTGTATCTAACGTGCACACACACGCTCAGTCACTCACACAGATCACGTTGCGGCCGCACTCAGACATTCAAGAACAAACTTTTTAGAATCTGGTGCCCCCCTTTTACCGAATTCCCATCCCACCTCAGACTACCAAATAATTTCACTAAACATTATGAAAAATTAATGCTTTTTTAATTAAAAAAACCTAGAGGGAAAAAAACACTTGCATCACTTGAAACATTGAAAAATAGCATAGAGAGAATAACTGTTATTATTATTCTCTCTCTGTTATTTATAAATTTTTTGTGGGTTTCATGCTGTCCGCTAAGGCATAGGACACACACAGGCTTTCCTCCTCACCAACGACATTAAACACTGTGTCTACATCGGACGCGAGCGGCAAAATACAGTAGAACCATTATAATCAGTGACGCTGTCTACACTAGATGTGGCGCGGAGCGACAAAACCCGACATTAAACTGATGCCTTGTTCTATTTATGACGTACTGACACAAAGTTAAAATGATTTGCAACAGTCGCTTTGTCGCGTCCAGTGTAGAGCTGTTGTGGCGCGACGCGACAACTGTAGCGTCCGGTATAGACACGGTGAGTGAAGCCGAGAGCAAGATATGCCTCGTTGTCATATTTTCTGCATTTAGCTTTTGAATGACCAGCACCTGCCTGGGTCTGTGCGACTTCATCTATGGCTTTTCTCTTCGCTTTCACAAACCGATCTCCCATTCTAAGTTACTTACGTCCTAAGTTACGTTACGGCTGTTTACTGTTTTATTTCTTTTCTTTTTCTGCTGATGGCCCATGCGCGACTTGAAGCAGCGCTGCTTAGACTGATGGGTGTGTGTCATCAAAGTACTGCGAGAGCTATAAGAGAGCAGGACGTCTCCATGCTTTCTCTCGCCATACTTTGATGTCATACACCGATCGATCTTCAAGTCGAACACACCTCTTTACTCTCTCGTGTCACATGACCGAGTGTAATCGCAGCCTCTGCGATTGAGAAATCGCATTTTTCATATTGCGATATTATCGCAAATGCAATTAATCATTCAGCCCTACTCTATTGTATTTATTTGTGCTGTTGCTTGTAGTCTGATTATTTGTTATTTTATTTATTTACTTTTTTCCCTGAACATAGCACATACGAACCAAATCGAACCGTGAGTAATTTGAACTAGGGCTGCAACAACTAATTGATAAAATCGATTATTATCGATAATGAAAATCATCGACAACGATTCTCATTATCGATTAGTCGGGTCTGTCCACAGTGCACGTCCAACTTCAGCCGGTCGCGTCATATTACAGCACTGAATTACGCATTTTCATGGACAAAATGCATCTAAAAATAGTGGAGGAAACCGAATGAGATGCTGCGGGAGAAGAACGTGATCCAAGCTGCCCAAAACATGAGAATTCTTTATTTTAAGATTTAAGCTAATGCATTAGCGTAATGGCTTGTCCTGTTGGGCGGTTTGACAGATGCGCAAAAACTTTCAGTTTACAGTCATATCCTTTTCTGTAAATGTCACAAATTCACGCGAGCATTTTCATTTTTGCATAAAGGCCCGCCCCGACAGTCTGTGTTCAGTTTAATTCTTTACTGAATGAGCTCGGCGGACAGACGGAACACGGACAGAGGGAGACATTAATACTCAGCGCAAAAACATTCGTTGTGCTGAAATATCTGTTGTTGGTTTAAGTCAACATGCAGTGCACATATTTTATGAGAGTAGGAACTGTAAAGGGATAACAGCGTGTAATTGTCTGAATATAAATATCAGACACTTCATAACCGCCTTTTACAGGATAAAGAAATGACAGTAGACGTGACTGTGATCAAAGTGAACGTCTGTTCCTGCAGATCATTACTCTTAACTGTTGGTTAACACGGAGTTTGTGATTTTATTCATCTTTATTATCTTTATTATCATTTTAATTTTTAATGTATAGATTTAAAGGGGTGGTTCATTGCGATTTAACTTTTTTAATGTTAGTTAGTGTGTAATGTTGCTGTTTGATCATAAACAATATCTGCAAAGTTACGAAGCTGAAAGTTCAATGCAAACGGAGATATCGTCTTTTAAAATTCTGGCAGTTTAATGCCTACAAAAACGGCTGGTAGGGACTACAAGAAGTTACTTACCGGGTTTGTGACATCACAAACCCAGATAAACCCCGCCCTCGGGAAAAGGCAGCAAAGGGGGCAAGGCCATGCTGCGCTGCTTTAGAGAAGAGGAAGAGAAAACTAGAGGTGCACATAAAAATCTATTCATATATGAATCGCGATTCTGTCTTCTAACGATTCTAATGGATTCACAAGTTTCACAATCAATGTTCTAAAGCAGCGGTTCTCAATCCTGTTCCCCACGTCCCCCTGATCTGCACATGCTCTGCATCTCTCTCTCTCTCTCTCTCTCTCTCTCTCTCTCTTTCTCTCTCT
>NW_015544153.1:5415-5809 GCF_001515605.1 Sinocyclocheilus anshuiensis
TCTCTCTCTCTCTCTCTCTCTCTCTCTCTCTCTCTCTCTCTCTCTCTCTCTCTCTCTCTCTATCTCTCTCTCATACAGCTCCGCTATAACAATGAACTGTTCCAATTATACAGTTATTTTCACATAGCTATGAGAAGCGTTAAACATGGATGCGCGTGCAGTTGCCGTACTGTATTAAAGCTTTAATCAGGATAAAACCGTATATTAAAAGCTAACATAAGCAGTAGCATTTACAAATAACAGCGTATCTAAAAGTATGAGACAACAACCAATAAAAACATAGGCTTACCATTAAAAGCCGTGCTTGCACAGGTTCTGCCTGATCCTCTTCAGTAATATCCTCTGCTTCTCAACCGGGCTCAAACTGATAAGCGATATTAACGACGCCGCTGTT
>NW_015544153.1:8059-13216 GCF_001515605.1 Sinocyclocheilus anshuiensis
CCGTTAAAAGCCGTGCTTGCACAGGTTCTGCACGATCCTCTTCAATAATATCCTCTGCTTCTCAATCGGGCTCAAAACTGATAAGCGATATTAAAGACGCCGTTGTTTACAATACAACCGGAGCACATGCCGCTGAGGTGAGGGGTGGGACGTTAGACGCGCACTAGAGGCGGTTTAGCCAATCACAACACACTGGGCTAGCTAACCAATCAGAACCCATTGCCTATTTCCAAGGGAGGGGCTTCATAAAAGAAGGAAATGATCAGTGCGTTTTTCAGAGAAGGGACAGAGCGGTGTGGAATAAAGGTAAATTATGTGAAAAATTATGCGTTTTTTAAAAAACGAAGCATTAACACATGTTAGACTGCACCCCATAAACACAATCAATCCTAGAAAAAAAACAGTGAACCACCCCTTTAAACTATATTCAATATACAGTGCTAAACAAATTTATTAAAACAAATTTATGTAAGGTTTTAAACAAATTATGTAAGGTTTGTGCACTGCTGCTCTAAACTAACAGTATTGGTGATTACCAAAATCATGTTTTAGCTTTCTGTATTGGTTAGTCCTCCAATTTGTGTAAGCTCTTTAGTAACAGTAGTAGGCTATCTCTAATGCTATAATATAATTATTGCTGTTGTCTATGAAAGAAAGGTGGAAAAAGTAGCCTAGTCAAGCGCTTTATAGTGATTTTTTTCCTTCCCAGATGCCCAATTACAGTAAAAAAAAATACCTAAACAATGCCAGCAAGAATGCAAGCTGTTATGAAAGGCATAGGAGGCCATTTTTGTTATTATGTGAATAAATACTATTTATTTGTTTCAGTTTGTTATTTGCCCATTAAATGACAATAGCATTTTTAGATTTAAACAGTTTTTTGACAGATTCCTAAAATATTTGTATCTTCTCTTTATTATGGCAGGTGGTCTAATAAATTGTTAAGCACTGTATGTTTTCATAGCATTCAGTTGGCACGTTTGTTTGAAGGACATTGGGTAGAATGTGGAATAGTGTGTTTTTGTCAATAAAAAAGAAAATTGGCCATTTTTAAAAATCCGATTAATCGGGGGCGGGGGGAGAAATAAAATAAAATCGACCAACTAATCGATTACCAAAATAATCGTTAGTTGCAGCCCTAATTTGAACTGTTACACCCCTAGCAAAAATAGATCACTTTTTTTTTTTTTTTCAGGAAAATCACGATTCACGATTTTATCATGATTCTTTGTCATGTTGAGTTTATTATTTTGCAAGTTGTTTGAGCAGTACAGCCAAATGAAATGTTTAACCGGCAAGCCTTTAAAGTACATGCACATAATGTACTTTTTTGATTGCAAATAATTGCAGTTTCCCGTGAGTGTAACTCCCGCTGAGTTAATGCCATTTGATGTGAATGTATGTCGTGTTGTACAGAATATTGACACGGAGGCGCCAGAAATGCAACTGATAGCATGTGCGCTGTAACATGATACTATGATGTTTCTTCAATAGCAATTCGTGGCGACATTTTAATCATCCACGATCAAAAATCATGATATCGCACATCCCTATGGAGAAGTTTTATTTTACAATGAGAATGAGTCCAAGTAGAAGCTAAAGGTCTAGTTTTTTGGACCCCATTGATTTTCATTGTGGAGACAAAAACAATTAGGCTAAATTCTTATTTTGTTAAATATCTTCTTTTGTGTTCTGCAAAAGAGTGAATGCGGGAAATTGCAGTGGCCAGATATTAAATACCAACTCAATACCAGAATACTTATGCCAGGGGTTGCAACCCTAATAATATTAATTATTATTATTTATGTATGTTTGTCTAATTGACAAAAAAAACTTTTAATTGGCTAAGAAATAAAATACTGCTGGACAATAACCAATAATTTGTATTCTATAATATTTTTGATATATATTTTCCTAATGACAATTTTATGATTATGATTGGTTTATATACTACAAACACTTTTTTCCATTTTTATCACAGAATAAGGCAGGAAATATATTTTATAGCTTCTGTACTGTAATAAATGCTATGTAAGTTAGCACTGTATCATTCATATACTTTATTTATTACCTGGGTAAGACTTGGAAAAACACACATAAACCATATATTGTTGCAGTCGTTTATTGTCTTCACGTTTCATCAGTTATGGTTTATGCTTGTTATTCAGCTTAGCTACTGCGATAGCTGGATGCCTTTGTCCATGTTAGGGAGCGCCCCGGCTTCGAGTATGAATGAAACACACTGCATGAGAGTGTTGAGCGCTCCGTAATGTACACATCATTTTGGATACGAATAAAACGTATCCAAAACGATGTGACTATCTTGACTCTTTTTTTTTTTTTTTTTAATTTAAATCTAGATTTATTCACACTGGCCCTTGAAAATGTCTACGTGAACACACTTGCCTGAAAAAAGTGCAGGGGAAGAGTTTTGGTTTTATTAAAAGTCGGGGGAACACGTCCCCCACATATTCTATGCCCATGCTACAGGGAGCCACCGTGGAGGGATGAAAGAGCCGCAGGTTGCTGACCCCTGCTTTAAGAAAATGATTATTTATTTTGTGTTTAGTAACTTCACATTGACAACGAGATTTCTCTGTTAAGTAACAAAAAGCCAAATTAAATCCTGTGTAATTCATTGTTATATCATGAAAGCTTCCAAGGGGTTGAATGCTTTTTGTATTACTATTGAACGTTTGCGGAGTGAACAAAAGCATGTTTTTGGTGTATGCATTTTAAAAGCTGTGTGTTGAGCCACTGGTATGTTTGGTATATGGTGTGATGAGCATGTCTTTTCTCTGAGTTTTATGATCAATAAAACCAGGTTTAAGACTTCACACAATGCTCTTGAACATTTTCCACAGTGCTCAAAACTTGTCATTTCACTTTCAGATGCTGTTTTTGAGTGTTAGACTTCCAAGTGTTATTAACGAAATGTAGCCAGGCTCAAAGATAAAGAGCTTTGGGGCATTTATGTAAAGCCCCGTCTTTAGCTGTTGGCTTCATGCCCAGGCTGCTCTCACTTTCTCTGCACTTTTGCACACAAGGATATTTTGAGGCCCGGTCAAAGTACAGGAAGTCGGTATTAGCGCTCAATGCACTTCCTGTCTTGAACTGTAGTACTGTTACTTAGTGTCAGCGCTGCTTTGAAATCATATGACCTGCCACTCAGTGTCTTAAAGGGAAGTGTGGGCTAGGACTCACTTCTATTTGCAGAAATACACTTGACTTGTCAGTAAACTGGCCTAATATGTATAAATCAAGAGTTTAAAGGTTTTAAACTCCTAAACACAATATTTGATTTAAACCATACACTTTTGAAATGAGTTTGTTGGATTGAATTTGCTTGGTTATTATACAGCCAGATGTTCATATACTTCATTGTGATGTCCAGAGCTGTGACGTGTGTCCAGATGCTTCCTGTATTTTGAGAGGAAATGAGTGAAAGTATCTGATCAGTTAGGAATTTCCATCTTGAACGCACTTGGCACATTGTCACCGTAAATAGTTATAGGTTTTTTTCCCTCACCTTTGTTGCTCTACCACTTTGTCTCTCACTTCTTTCCCCCAACAACTCCACTCTCTGTAGTGTTTGTATCAGAGGGAGTGGTGTGGTTACAATCTACAGCAGCTTTTTTCCTTTGCTTTGTGTCGTCAGAAGAATTTTGCGAGTATTCTGTGTAACATCCTGACAATGTGAAGCAGGTTTCACTTACTAAAGTACTAAACTAGTTTGCCTGATTGTGTGAATCAGAAATGCAGTATTAAATCTGTGATCATTTTGGTATCAGCCATATTTAGCATTGTTTTTAACACTTTCCCTGCCAGCATTTTAAAAAAAAAAGTTGCCAACCACGCCAGCATTTTTGATGATTTTAACTAAAATTTCATGGCCCCCAAAATATTTAGTTTTATGAATATCTGAACATGCAATACATCAAAATAAAGAACAGAGCCTCTATTTTTAAACAATGTTTTATAAAAAAAAGCAACATTTTGAGCAAAAAGCAGAGAAAATCACGTTTTTATCAAATACTACATCTGGATCATATTCAGTAGGATGATCAAAGCAAAGATGCATCGCTTCAGTCAACACCTCCAAAGCTTGCACAGTCCTTTGCCACTTCCTGGATCGACATTTCACTCGGTCACATTAGGCAGTTTTTATTTATATGCTGTTTATTGTTGATGATGACATTGTTTTTCAAATGCATCTGCATCCATACGAGATTGTCTTCCTCACATGTGTTTTTGATTGGCACATTCTAGACTCATTCAGGCGATGCGTAATAGTGCCCCCGAACGTGTAACAGCGAGAATGCGGAAATTCCGTGTTTGGCAGGGAAGCGCTGTCTCATGAAACCTGGAAAATTCCATGTTTGGCGAGAGTTAATTTTCATATCAGTCTGATTAGGCCAGTGTTCAAAGCTTGTAATATGAAACAATTTTTTGGCCCAGTTTATAGGTTAAACTCTTATTATGCTTTTTATGCTACACTTCAAAAGTACTAAACAGGCCACTTTTTCTACTACAAATTAAAAATGGAGTTCTGAACAAAAGTTTGGGAGACTACTTAATGTAGCTTTGTCTATGACTAAGAATACAAAGTATGCCATTGATAGTCTAACAGCATGCCTTGATGATGTTAAATCTTGGCTCTCCAAAAATGTTCTCTTTTTGAACACAGACAAAACAGAAGTTATCACATCTTCGGCCCCTCTGAACATAGGGCAAGTAATCAACTAAACTTTGAGATCCTTAATTTCTCCCGAAGTTCGGAATCTGGGTGTGGAGTTTGAGAACTGCTTGAAATTTGATAAGTTAGTGCCGTTGTAGGTTCTAGCTTCTTCCATCTTTGTTCTCTCGCTAAAATCAAGTCATTTCTCTCTGAAAGTTCTCTAGAGGTTGCTATCCATGCCTTTATTACGTCTCTGCTGGATTATTGCAACTCCCTTTATTTTGGTATATATCAAAGGCCCAAATCTTTCGGTTACAAGTAGTCCAAAATGCATCAGCTAGACTCCTGAAGGGATGTAAAAAGTTTGAGCATGTTTAGGGCTGCACGATAAATCGCATGCAATATTTAACGCGCATCTTATCAGTAAAGCCGGTTCTGTAATCAGCGGTAAATCTCCATCACCTGCGGGCTTTCACATT
>NW_015544153.1:13530-16278 GCF_001515605.1 Sinocyclocheilus anshuiensis
CGCATTAAATATCGCATGCGATTTATCGTGCAGCCCTAATCATGTTATTCCTCTCCTGAAAACATTGCATTGGCTGCCAGTTCATTATCGAATTGAGTTTAAAGTCTTGCTAGTTGTCTACAAATCAAATCATTAACAACAAATCATTATAAATCATCATAATAAATCAAATCATCATAATAACAAATCATTACTCCTATTACATCTCCTTAACTTCAGCTTTATTTATGTTTACCCCACCAGTCTGTTTGCCTTTACCTTTTTCAATTATTAGATGAACATGTGAACTTATAAATAAAAAGTGTACATTACGTCACCGATAGCCTCGTGGGCAGCATGTCAACATGTAGCACCATTGCGCTTCGGGCGTCCCGTGTTCGAGTCCCGGCTCGCGGACCTTTCCCGATCCCATCCCCCTCTCTCTCCCACTTCGCTTCCTGTCTCACTACTATTCTATCAATAAAAGGCAAAAACGCCAAAAATAAATCTTTAAAAAAATAAAAAATAAAGTGTACATTACTGTTCAAAAGTTTGGGGTCAAAAGATTTTTTTAATGTTTTTGAAAGAAGTCTCACAGAGGCTGCATTTATTTGACCAAAATTCAGTAAAAAATAGTAATATGGTAAAATAAATTTAAAATGTGTTCTATTTTAATATATTTAAGATTAACTGTATTCACGTGATGGCAAATTTAATTTTCAGTAGCCATTACTCCAGTCTTCAGTGTCACATCATGATCCTTCAGAAGTTATTATAATATGCTAATTTGGTGCTCAAGAAAAATTTCTTATATTGTCAATGTTGAAAACTTATTTTTGTGAAAACTGTGATACATTTTCCACAGGATCCTTTGAAGAGCATTTATTTGACATAGAATTTCTTGACAGAGATCAATTTATTGCTCAATCTCAAAGCATTGATTTCTTATTAATTTAATTAATAAAAATCTTAGTGACCCCGAACTTTTGAACAGTAGTGCATATAATAAATTATCCCAAATTAACCTGTACATAAATTAACCCGAAATATTAATTTGAGTTGAAGTGATTTTAACAGGTGAGAATAAACACTGGCACAGCTATATAATGATTAAATTGTATTAATTTAGAATTTGTACTGTTATCGGTTTTTGCACAGCACTTGATGTGATCTTAACGGAGCCAGTCATGATCTGATGTGTTCATGTTTCTTCACAGCTCTGCAGTGTGTGGACCCCGTGAAGCCCTGTGTGAACAATGCTTCCTGTGCCACTTTCCACAATGGAACAGGCTACTGCAGGTAAGCCAGGACCACTCTCAGATTTAAACTCCACTGTCTGAGGCTCAGTGAGAACCAGAAAAATCCAGCGTCGAGACTGTTTTGCACAAAGCTGCATTGCCTAACTTAATTTCTCCAAAGAAATAATGAAATTAGGTCACCCTAAGTATTCAATATTGCCAAATATGCTCTCCTGATAAAGTTGGAGTCCTCTTACGGTACACGGAGAAGTGTAGGTCTTAATGATTGCTTTTTTATGTGTGCATGTGCGTTTTTGCGGTGCATTTAAAACCATCTCTGACTGTATGAAAAACTATGCAAAGCGTATTCAAAAAAGACGAGTAACAGTTGGAGTGGAAAAACGGTAAAATGCATCCAAATCTTGTTGTTCAAAGTTTAAACACACACACAGACACACAAGTTCCCCTCACTGTTAAATGCCGGTTCCTTTACTGCTATTGTCCATTGAACGTTGCTTGTGGCAGCTTGTAATTGTACTTTTTATGCCGTATGATTGAGGGTTACATTTATTGTTTTGCCCAAAATAAACACTTGCTAACAAACCTATCATGTTACATTTCTATGGGCTGTGAAACACAGAGGGACTGTTTTCCCATCATTGAATGAATCCTCTTCATACAGTCCACAGCCACGGAAACATATTTCACAAATTCCGCATGTCTTACCTTGACAATTTTTTGCGGTTTGGGTTGCAATAAATACGTTCCTACTGCCAGATCTCCAGGCTTAACAAGGTGAAAATTACAAAGAAATTGAAACCACATCTAGGGGTGTGTGATATTGACAAAAAATTATATCTCGATATTTTATGGGATTTTATCGATAACGATAATTAGACGATATTTTGCTGAGTGTGTTATTGTGCTGGTACCTTAAATTACGATATTATCGCAGACGATATATATCGCACACCCCTAACCACATCTAATGGTAAAGATCGGCCTTGCGGTAAATCAGGACAGGAATGCACAGAAAGCTTACCTCAGCACCACACCGAGGACACAACCTTCAAAAATCATTTGAGACTTCAGCTGAATTCTTACTAGGAATTCCTTGGCTTCGATGGAATGAAGTCATATTTCCCAGTGTTGGTAATTTGTAACCAAAAGTTGCGACCTTGTGAATTTTCACAACAAATATTGCCAGGAAAGCAGATGAGTCAAGCTTTTAGCACAGTTTCAGATTGAGCAAGATAGACATAATAAAACCACAGACTAATCACACTCATTGTTCATACAAATAATCCTCCACATCTACCTCAAATCTTAATGGAGGTTTCAGTTGTGTATTTATTAACTTTTAAACAGTTACTTTTTATGTTGCGTTTTATTCCGTTATTTTATTATTCAACTTTGTATTGATTTGTGAAATTTACATTTACATTTAGTCATTTAGCAGACGCTTTTATCCAAAGCGACTTACAAATGAGGACAATAAAAGCAGTCAAAACTAACAAAAGAGCAACAATAT
>NW_015544153.1:16288-16966 GCF_001515605.1 Sinocyclocheilus anshuiensis
GCAAGGTGTATATATATATATATATATATATATATTATACACACACACATATATACACACATACACAAAAAAAACAAGTAGATAGAATAGAAAAAATAGAAAGCTAAATTAATTGTGATACCACAGCCCAGACAATTTAGAATATTTATTTGACTTTTGATTGTAGCGTTTCGATTGTATCTTGGGAAATCTGAGAACAGTTTGGGATTTTGATCTCTATCACCATATCAGTACCACATCATTATCAGCTGATTTGAAAGATTTCCTTATTCATTTATTTTTTTTTATATAAATAGTACATATATATCAGGGCTGTACAGTGTGACATATATTTACATATATATATATTCTGGCACCTCCGTATTAATATTCTGTACAATGCGACATACATTTACATCAAATATATCAAAAATATCTCCTAGAGTTACACTTACAGGACACAGCACTTATCCGCAATCACAAAAGTGCATTATTTGCATGTGCTTTAAAGCCTTGCCGGTTAAACATTTAATTCACGTGCTGTTCTGACGTGCTTCTGAGCACGTACACATGAAGCGCGCAGACACTTTCAAACAGCGCATGATTACTAGTCTTAAGTTTAAGACTTAAAGGCACAATATGTAAGATTTTTTTATTAAAATATCCAAAAACCACTAGAACAGTGTTATATATTTTGCT
>NW_015544153.1:17061-22021 GCF_001515605.1 Sinocyclocheilus anshuiensis
GTCATAACCCCTCGATTTCCGGTTTTGTTTTGTAGAAAACATGGAAACACCAAAGACGCTTTAATATGTTGTGCGTTTTAATAGACCGGTGACGACCGCACAGAGTAGCATTATAACAGAACTTTCAAATGTATCTAGTATGATAAAACAGCGCTGCTTCCCCCCCCCCACATACGCACGACCGGAAGGAGCGGAAGCATCGACTGTGGCATAATAAAAGCTCCACTGCTTTCAAGCCGTGTGTCGCGCTCGTTCAGTGGCCTCGTTTCGCTTCGACGGCTTTCAGCCTCACCCTGCTTCATTCTACTACGTTAATAAATCATTAGCTCATCCATGAACATTATTTCTGCTCGAGTCCCGTCGGATTGCATCGGCTGTGGGGACGAAGACGACAACTCCCATGATTCACGGCGTCGGCATCATCAAACTACGCCTTTGTCTATTTGTTTATTTTGAATACGCGCCCTCTAGCGGCGAAAATTACATATTATGCCTTTAACTCAACTTATAAGTTGTCTTTCGCGTCTGATTGATTTAGTGTCTAATACTTTCAAAAGCACACAAGGTTTACATATGAACACAGTTAGTTATGTCTAAAATGAAAGTAAACAGTTGAGAGAGAAACGGATGCGTGCAACTAAGCTTTTTTGCGCTATTTTCATCTTCCGGGTTTAAAATCTCCATTGTGTTGACGTCACAATTTGTGACGTGGTAATGGACTTTTAGTACATCGATGACGTGTCGGTGTCTATTAAATTATTCATGAGACTGCGTGTTCTTATCCTATGAGAAGATGCTTCGCTTAATTATTCAAAACAGCATGTGTTGATTTGCTATGACAGACGCTTCAGACTGTGAGATCGTGTACATTAACTGACAGAAATGTTGTCAGTTTCCTCTTTGCTCCGCGATGAATTTTTCACTGCGTGAGAACATGGTGTGTAGTGTGAGAGCGGCATGGCTCGCTTAATTATTCACAACAGCATGTGTTGATTTGCTATGACAGAACTTTCAGACTGAGATGACATCTCGCACATTAACTGAGCGAAACATTCATGGATCGAAGAAGAGTGTTTGTTTTTGCTTTGTAATAAGAGTTCGGCACAAACGCCAGTACTAAACATGCTGCCGCTTGTCATTAAATGAATAGTTCACCTAAAAATTTAATTTCTGATGTTATTTACTCACTCACATGTTGTCCCAAACCTGTATTAATTTCTTTCTTGTGCTGAAAACAGAAGAAGATATTTTGAAGAATGTGGGTAACCAAACAGTTGCTGGTCCACATTGACTTTGATAGTAGGAAAAAATACTATGGAAGTCGCTGTGGACCAGCAACTGCTTGGTTACCCACATTCTTCAAAATAACTTATGTTCAACAGAAGAAAGAAACTAATTCAAGTTTAAAACAACTTAAGCGTGAGTAAATGTTGGTATAAAAATAAAACACTATGACAGAATTGACAGACAGATGACACAATCTTCATTTTGGGGTGAACTATCCCTTTAATATAAAAAAAAAAACAGAAAAATCACTCACTGCTCATGACTGATTAACGTTAATACAGTTGCTTAAAAATTTATAATTGATGTATATAGTGTATATAGTGTTTTATTTTAATATTTAATGTTACTGCTAAATGCTGTACCTGAAAAATAAACCACTGTTTGTTTTATTTGTATATTATGTGTATTTGTAATGTATATCTTTTGTTCTTATTTTCTAATAACAAAGATAAAATGACGCCCACTTTGGCCTAAATGTCTGCCATTCTTTTTTATTTTATATTTTGTTACCTTGAAAGGCTTTTTTTTTTTTTACAATAGGAAAATTAGATTGGCTGTAATGCTCTGTCAACTTGCAAAATAGTAAAACCACCATGACACAGATTTGTGATAAAATCGTGAATCATGATATTCCTGAATAAAATGGTGATATGTTATTTTTGCTATATAGCCCACCCCCAACTTGTGCTACAACTGTTTGGCCTGTGCTACAAAACTTTCAACTTCTGTAGCACCAGTGCTATGTGCAAAAAAAGTTAACGTACACACACATATATATTATCAGTTCTCATTTTACTTTTATAATAATAATAATAATTAGTTACATTTATATAGCACTTTTCTGGGTACTCAAAGCGCTTTACATGAAATGGGGAGAATCTCCTCAACCACTACCAATGTGCAGCATCCACCTGGATGATGCGACGGCAGCCATATTGCGCCAGAACGCCCACCACACACCAGCTTATTGGTGGAGAGGAGACAGAGTGATGAAGCCAATCAGTGTATGGGGATGATTAGGAGGCCATGATGGTCAGAGGCCAATGGGCAAATTTGGCCAGGATGCCAGGGTTATACCCCTACTCTTTTTCAAAGGACATCCTGGGATTTTTAATGACCACAGAGAGTAAGGACCTCAGTTTAATGTCTCATCCAAAGGACGGTGCTTTTTTTACAGTATAGTGTCCCCATCACTACACTGGGGCGTTAGGAACCACACAGACCACAGGGTGAGCACACCCTGCTGGCCTCACTAACACCTCTTCCAGCAGCAACCTAGTTTTCTCAGGAGGTCTCCCATCCAGGTACTGACCAGGCTCAACCCTGCTTAGCTTCAGTGGGCAACCAGTCTTGGGCTGCAGGGTGATATGGCTGCTGGCATTTAGTTTAAGTTTTAATCATTTTTTATGTGCTTTTGTTATTTTCATTAGGTTTGTTTTATATTTCTTTTTAGCTTTAAGTTATATTAATTTATATACATGTGATGTGATCTAGGAAAACCCAACACATGCTGAAGCGCGCGCACGCACAAGCCGCGTCTCGGACAGCATGTGATCTCTTCAGTTTTCTGTGTGCACTCCCGCCGCACACACCCCAAAGCGCGCGCGCACACACAGAGACGCGTTTCCGACCCCGTGAACACAGAGTTGATTCGTTCTTCGCATCTCCTTATGTTTGAACACACACACAGGCCTACACACAGAATTGTCAAAATATCCGTCTCGACAATCATTCTCAAACGCTGTCAGTTTTGTTTTAAATGAGTGTAAACAGCTGAGAAAAAATTGGATGTGTATCATTATACTGGATCCGTGCAGTCGGTCTTAAAGGGACAGCAGCCTATAAATACCTGCTGCTGAATATGTCACTAATGTTAATCAAACAACAAAACAGCTTTAAC
This sequence comes from Sinocyclocheilus anshuiensis, assembly GCF_001515605.1. NCBI lineage: Eukaryota > Metazoa > Chordata > Actinopteri > Cypriniformes > Cyprinidae > Sinocyclocheilus > Sinocyclocheilus anshuiensis. The sequence goes on from NW_015544153.1 coordinate 20,249, forward strand.
AAAGATGAATTTAAATTGAATTAACGAAGTGTACACTGTGTTATTTTGAACTTAATTATTAACTTTCTGTACCTGTCAAGTTCTACTCTTGTTCAACTTCCAAAGGACACAAGGACAACTCAAATTTCCGACTCAATCACTTTTAATTTTCTTTTTTAGCTTTTCAGTTGATTCAGTAAATTAGGTTGTAAACCTTTAAAGACAGAAAAACAAATGTTACCATTTTAACTAAACATTTTAATTAAACAGTTTCATATGTTTTAGTAAAGTTTTAACATTTACCAGAATTTTTACCTTTTTAACTTGTTCTATTCTTTTGTATCTTATACATTTACATTTTTTTTTTTTTTTCTTTCCAAACTCACCATGGTTATTTTAGCACGAACTCATTTAACACAATCAATAAAGTCAATGCTGCAAGGTGTTTCTTAACCAATCTACACAGCAGTTAAACATACTTGAACATATTAAGCAGCATTTCAAACACCATGAAATTAAATAAACCATTTCACTGACCATTGGCGTCTTTGGACTGAACCTATTAGTGAACTTGGAGCGTCTTCTCTCTGAAGTTTCTTCTCTTAATGAATGAGAACCTCCATGTTTTTACAGGTGCTCTTAATTAGTGACAATGACTGATCCTGTGATAAGCAGCCAGTTTGCTGCTGCTGGTGCACTCTGGGAAGTGTAGTTCTTTGAGACCCATTTCTGAGATTTAGCTCAACAGTACCGTAATACTACTTTTTATTTTATACTTGTAGTTTTTTATATATTTTTTGGAAGTGTACTTTAAGCAATAAAGGGAAAGCAACGTTACATTGATATAAAATAAGTGGCATTAATTTTTTTCTTTGTTTGTTCACATTGATGTTAAAATTACATTTTCTGATTTGTGACATTACTCTTTATGTAATGCTAAAACCGTGATGGTCATTTTCAGAAGTTCTAGTGATGCTTTCTTTTCCAAGAAAGAATGTGAAACATATATTGGTTACATAATTTTCATTTTTAAATATTTTAAAATATAATTTAAATTGATTTTACGCATGCATATCACATTTTTCTTAAATATCGCACAGCCCTAATATATACATATATATTTTTTATATTTAATAGCTTTATTTAAGTTAACATGGTACTAGAGCTGGTACACCGTTGTCGCTTGCGAAATCCCAATGACGGCGCCGTGGGTGGAAACTTACAGATTAAGGGGCGGTAATATTATGAGATCCCTCTGCCATGTCACCAAGGGAGCGAAATCAGAAACGCTCATTTTCTCAGAGGCTTGCAGAAAAAGACTTACCAAATCAAAGTTACTGGGTTAATCTTTTTCACGTTTCCTTGGTTGGTAGATGCACCGGGGACCTGATTATAGCACTTAAAACCTGGAAAAGTCAGATTTTCATGATATGTCACCTTTAAAAAAGGTCTTAAAAAGTCTTAAAGCGGTCATATGATGTTGCTAAAAAGAACATTATTTTGTGTATTTGATATAATGAAATGTGTTTATGCGGTTTAAAGTAAAAAAAAAACAACAACATTATTTTCCACATACTGTACATTATTGTTTCTTTTCTATGCCCACCGGAGTCTAGAGGGAGCAGAGGCCGGCGGCTAGAGTGATCGGAGGCCAGAGGGCTAGAGTGAGGAACGGCCGGGGGCTTGAGAACGGCGTGGCCAGCGGATTCGACGAAGGACCGGTTGGTGGGCTTGCGGCAACCACATGTGACGACCCTGGGCTGGACTCCGCTTTGTCCACGGTGAAAGCCGATC
>NW_015544153.1:22521-23912 GCF_001515605.1 Sinocyclocheilus anshuiensis
GTTATGCCTTCTTTCTTTGCGTGAACATTTGGGCGGCATTATGCAAATCTTCCCACATCGTGACGTAGACTGTTGGGGGCGTGTTAGAACGAGCCGTTTTAGGTAGGCGTGGTTGACTTAACTTTTATAAAGAATATCTCTTTGGCTTTGAGACTTTAGTCTTTGCAACTTTACAGATCTTCTTTATGCACCAAGAGCTTGTAACACTCCAAAGAGAAAGGAAAAATTTAAATCGCATCATATGACCCCTTTAAATTTGAGCTTAAAAATCCTGCAGTAACCCAGTTGTAAAATGTTACCAACAATCTCAAAATGATTATCCAGTGTTTCCTCTAGAATTTTTCCAGCTGTGGTGGCAGGCCTATTTCCACAGGGGGATGGGGTGTCGCCCATGGGTAATTTCCCATGGATCATGCCCCCTTCCCCCTGGTGGTTAAATCTCCCCACCCAAGTATCAGGCGTACTCACACAGGCCACTTTCCGAGGAACTGAAAAATTTAAATAACCAACCATCTCTGTCAAAACAAGTTTCGGAAGATATTTATTTGCAAAGAGCAGGTAGCCTGACTAAGAACATTCGATTTTTCTTGGGTTTTAAATGACAAGCATAGATAAATACAATATAGGCCTAACAAAGTTACAAATAAAATAATGTCTTAGTAGTATTCAGGTACAGAAATGTAATAATTAAGTGCAAAATAACACTGCATAGTGTTCACTGTATGAATTATATATAAGGTAAACGTACCTATTAAGCTCACCGAAATCTACATTGAGACATTTTTAGTGCACAAGATATTGGTTTTAGTACAAAAAGTGATGTTAAGATAAAATATTAATCACTCACAAAAAATATTTTATTTTATTTTAAATGACAAAAGAATTTAATTTAAGATATACATCATTAAATGCAAAAAGTCTGGCTGTGCTTAATGGGTACATTTTTTTTACCCTTTAAGCACACCCCTGTTCCCATTAAGCTCACATCATGTTTTATTAAAAACCTTTTTAAAGAATAATTGAAAAACATTTTTTTAAGGTACAGTCAATCACAAAAAAACAGAACACTTAAATCAAGCAACAAGGCGTTCAGTTTGATCAGTTATATATTCATAATGAAGTGTCATTTAAGCACATTGCAACATCTATACTAGTCTGCATTCAGCTAAGTAAAGGCGGGCGTACACGGTGCGATTCTGAAGGTCGGAACGCCGTGAGCTCTGGCACATGTCACGATTGAGTTTATCCGAAAATCGTACGGAGGCAGTCACACACGACACGAATTTACTACGATTTTACAAACTCTGACGGGAGCATTACGTTTCGCGCCATTCATAAAAATATGGATTCTGAGGACGAAATAGTTTTCTTTGTGGCAGGCGGCTTGTGAC
>NW_015544153.1:24281-43750 GCF_001515605.1 Sinocyclocheilus anshuiensis
GCTTGTGACGTCCAAAAAAAAAAAAAACGAAGACAAAGGACATGGTAAAGAGAATGGCTGAAAAGCAGAGGAAAGCATGGACTTTGTTCTTTTCTTCATAAAGAACTCGAGGGAGTAGGCCATTTCTGAATTTCTGCTCGTTTTGCTGGAAATACAACAGGCATATTCATTCATAAAGCTGAACGGCAAATTTGGCACATTCGGAATAACAAATAAAAAATAGAACTGTATAATTAAACTAAAATTATTATAGACTATATGGTTTTTGTCATCTTCTGATTGGTCAACTTCAGATGGATCACCAAATCGTTTCGTTCAACCGCACATACGCCACGAATTTAAACCAACAGCATCCGATTTTTTTTGACATGTTTGAAAATTATCGGGAGGACGGGAGGTGCTCGTAACGTCTCGGATCAGCCCGTAATTCTTCTCACACGGTACGAGCCGCGACCATGCGAGCATCTGCGATTTTCTCCCGAGAGAAAAAAATCGCCTGCAAGCTCGTACGACAGCAAAAATCGCACTGTGTACGCCCGCCTTAACACATTAAAAAATCAAATAAAACAAACCAATAAAACATTTCATTCATGGGAATGAACACAGAAACTAGCCTCATTATGACATCCTTATTAAATGGATGTCAACTTGTCTATAGTCTCTTAAGGCTGGAATACACGACACGATTTTTGCCCCGATTTTCCACCGATTTACAGTCTGGAAAAGTTGATGCTAGCTGCCAAAGGTCAGAGCCAGTCTGTAGACTTGAGTTGACAGAATCCATAGAAAATCGATTAACTTAACTTAAAGTGACAACCATCAGTTTATATTTACAGTCTGTTTATGAAGTATTTACATTGATGTTCAATATGGAAGAGCTTAAATATAGCACACTGAGCTTAATGGGAGCAGCAACAGTTTTTAATAAATTTCATGTAATATTTATTAAAATGACAAGATTTTGCAAAATAAATAAATGTATTAAGTTCATACATATTTTATTATGAACAACTATTATTAACAAGATCTATGAAATTATACTTTTTCTTATTGACGTCACACTGAAGCTGTGTGATTTTAATAGTAGTGCACCCTTTAAGCTCGCCTTACAATAATATGAAATCTTTAAAAATTACAGCAGTATAAAACCACAGACCAGCAATAAACTGTAAATTTATAACTAGTCAGCTAACTGTGTTCTGTAGCATCTGCGCTGTTGCTAAAACTATCTTTTGGATCTAACTGTAATTATTTCCCACATCCAAGTTCCAGGTTATAATATGCAAAAGTCTATGGAAGTGTGCTTAATGGGTACGTGAACTTAATAGGTGCGTTTACCCTAGATTAGATCTTTGTTAAAGCTGTGTTATGTTGTTTGATTAAGATTAAAGTCCACGTGAACCGGAAGTTGCTGCCGACTTTATTTCAGTGTAGTGATGTATTTCCAGCTGAAACGGAATATTGAATAGAGGGCATGGTTTTATGTTTGCACTCCTCCTCTCTGTCTCTCACTCATAGCAATCTAACGGTTGGAGGGGTGTGTTTAAGGATATTCTGCCCAAGCCGTCAAACTGACGTCATCAGAAAAGGAATGCCATTCCAGAGCGAAAGTAAATGTTCAGATTTGATTAAAGATTACGAAGACAATCAATTTTTTTCAGCGGATTAACTTACACGGATTAATTGTTTACATCAAGACTAGCAATGTGCGCTAGTAAAGTAAATAAAGTAAATTTTGATTTCATGCTGACTTTAATGACACATACAGCAGCAGGTATTTATGGGCTGCTGTCCCTTTAAGACCTGATGCACAGATTCAATATAATGCAACACATCCGATTTATTTCTCAGCTATTTTCGCGAGAAGGGTGTTCCTGCACAACCGGAGGCTGCAGTTTCAGGACCGCAGTTGTAGGACCCTATTCTTTTGTAACAGCGCCACCTACCGAATTGGATAATATAGCGGAGGCTGCAGTTCCAGGACCGCATTTCTAGGACCCTGGTGGTTTAGTTTGTAGTAATGTTTGTACATGTGCGGTCCTGAAACTGCAGCCTCTGGTTGTGCAGGAACATACTATTGGTTTTCGCCGAGTTAAGGTATAACCGACTGCATTTACCTGAATGATTGTTGAGATGGGTATTTTGACATAATTTTACAGTATGTGTATGTGTCTGTTCAAAACGCAAGGAGATGCGAAAAGGAATCGGGAAGCATTAACGCTGTCTGAAACGTGCCTGTGTATGTATGTGTGCGAGCTTCAGGTGTGTGAAGCTGTGTCCACAGAAAACGCACGAGTTTATCCATCATATATTTTAACGAACCAACGATGACTCCAAATGCTTTGTAACCACGAGTATAGACAGTTCGATTGAGACTGGCAGTTCGCGCAGGGCTCTACAGTGCGACCATTTCAGTCGCATTTGCGACTGAAAACTACTGCGTGCGACTATGAAAACATATTTAGGAGCACCAGTGCGACTGACCAGATCATCATCATACTTGTGATTGTGATCGCTCAGGGGAGCTTAAAAGGTTTCTACGTGTTTTTGCAGCGTTGAGTAATGTATCACAGACATATCTCATGAATCTTTTCATAAGCAAAGTGTAGACAGGGTGCAAATAAGAGATTCATTGCGCAGTGTAGAGAGAGCTTCGTTGATTATAAATGTGAGATCGTGATGAACTAAGATGAGTGACAGCTTTTAATGATTTTTAAGGGAGTTTGTAAATGTGATACTGATTTAATACAACAGTTCAATAGACAAGAAGTTAATATTAAGTGACTTACATTGTCTTACTAAAACACTATGGTCTGATTTTGCTCTATTTCGTCGTCGAAAATAGCTTGAAACAAAGTCACAGCTCAGCCGCTGCGCATCTCCATTCAAACACAGCGGTGTCTCGTTTATGAATGAACTGCGTTTTTGAACGAATCTAGTGAGTTCTGATCCTCATTAAATGTCTGATACACCTACAAGTCACTTGTGTTCTTCTGTGCTACCTCTATACAAATTAATTTTAATACTGATTTCATTTGATTAGTAACTTATTCTTCTTATTCTACTTGTTCTTATTATATGGTTTTATCTAGAATTTTTAAAAAGCTTATAAAAAAATATTTTTTTTTTATTTGACACAAAAGATTACATACTTTTAATAAAGATAGAAAAATGCCATTACAAAGGTAAAAACAAAATTCTACAGTAAATCTCTTTAAGGAATCAAATATCACCTCGTAATGGGAAGGCTATTTTTTAATCAAATTTTGGTGCTCCTAAATTTTTGACTGTGCTCCTAAATTTTTTAAGTTAGGAGCACAAGCGCTCCTAAAAAAAGAAAAATAAGCGTAGAGCCCTGTCGCACCCACGGCAGCTCCGGGGGATCTATGGATGAACACGAATCATTTCAACGTCTCCGTGGATAAATGAAACCCCTCATGATTATACAGATCAGTGTGGCTCTCACAATATATGACGTGTTCAGCATGGGCGGCGGGTTTGTCAAAAATGCGAGTCCTGAAAAGGTGTGCTTGTGCAGGTGTTAGTTCGGTTATAGACTGTGGTGTCATGGTCGTAAAAAACAAAATCCTGTATGAATGCAACCATATCAAGCATACTAGCCATTAGCATCTGCTCCAGTGAGTCTTGTTTTGTGTGAAACGTCAGAGAATTAGGGATTAACATAAACAGTGGGATGTGTCGACGCATTCCATGCAAATCGACTTCTTTTTTACATAATCGATTTAGTCAACGAGTCATTGCAGCCCTAATACATTTCAGTTTGAGACTGTTACTGTCTCCTCGGCTATAAATAACCCGACTGTGAATGATGTGAGTGGCATCACTGTGACGTCACTGAGAAGCTGCAGCTGTGGTGGGGATAATTTTTGGTGTGGCAGCCTGCTACGGCAGAATTAATGTAGCAGGAACACTGATTATCCATTTTACATACTGTACATTAAAATTCTGTGATGTCTGAATTTGCTTATAGCTTTTTAAATGATTGATTTTTTTTCTTTCGTCTTTTATTCTTAAATTATTTTGACAAAATAGAAATTTAAAATTGGTTATTTTTTTGTTTAACAGCCGTAACATGAAAATAATTATCAGCTTATCGGTATTGGCTACACTCTAAAAAACACTGGGTTAAAAACAACCCAATTTGGGTTGTTATTAACCCAAGGGCTGGGTAAATATAGGACAGAACCCATCTTGGGTTAAATTTACCCAGCAAATTGGGTTGTTTATTTAACCCAGCTAATGGGTTTATTCATTTTTACTATATTACTAGCTTATTTTTTACTTCATTAAATTATGTTTACAGATTAACTTAAATCCTCTGAAGTTTTCTAAAATACTCCACACGACCACTGGTTTGCATAATAACTTTATTTTCCTTTATTTATCATTTACAGCATTGTTTATATCGTTTTTAATAGGCTATACATATTGCCTATATTTAAACTCGTTTAACAAACATTAGAAGAAAAATTCAACATTAAACCGAAGTAATTCACGTGTTATCGACCAGCCTCTGTTACTCTGTTTCCACCGTAACGGCGCTGGTTCTCGTGCCCGAGCTGGAGTCATGTACGGCGGGGAACTTCTAACCGACCGCCACCCTGTGTTGCACTCATAGCCGAAACATGCTGTGACTCCATAACCTGCCAATAAACAAACAATAAACAGCTCAGAGTAGGGCTGCACGATTAATCGAATGCGATTGTCATGCGCATTTTGATAGTAATGCCGGTTCTGTAATCAGCAGGGTGTTTATTAGTCACGTTGAATCAATGAAAGCAGTTGAATCTTCTGATTATTCAGCTGCAGCGATAGGCGTTTTCTGGGTTTCTTCTGCGAGGCGTATTTGGAGTTTTAGCGTGAGAGCGCCCTCTGGCCTTTGGATGGAGATTTACTGCTGATCACAGAACCGTGCTTCACTGAAAGATATGCATGCCAATCGCAGCTTCTGTCGAATCGCAATCTCGATTCCATTTCGATTTATCGTGCAGCCCTAGCTCAGAGGACGTGTTTTAACATCCAAAGTATAAGCTTTTCCATCACGCAAAAAGACCGCGACACTCGTTAAAGGTGATTCACACCTCGCGCCTGTATGTTGCTCTGCATAAAATTGAACGATATACAGCACAGTAACGATTTTATAGATAAAATAAAATGTACACAAACCTGTATTTTACCGAAGAATTCATCAATTTGATGGCGCTTAGAACTGCTCTCTCGTGAAGAGAAGACGCAAAATCCCCGCGATAAATAACTCAACCACTGGGTTACGTCTGACCCAGGATCCGAGTAACACAAAAACTACTCAAACATTGGGTTGTTATGTGTGACCCAGGAGCTGCAAAACAACCCAAACACTGGGTTGTTACATCTGACCCAGGAGCTGGGTAATACAAAAACTACCCAAACACTGAAAAAATAACCCAAAAAATGACCCAAAAGGCTCAACCCTGCATTTGGGTTAAAAAAATAACCCAGGATTTTTTAGAGTGTAAAATTTAAATATCGGGGGGCATTCTTATTGATCTCCTAAACTGTAGAGGAGACACGTTACATGCAGAGTATGTTTGTCAGTAGTTTTGGAAACAAGAGATGTCAATGTTTCCATTAATTCTCTATTTAATGTCATTATTGTAAAACATTTCTCACTCGTAATGTTTCTTTTTTATAGGTAAGGGGGAAAGGTGTTTGTAAAATAGATAAGATGAAATGAGAAGACTGTGTAGTATCATTCACGTTATGGCGATTTGTTACACTAGAAAATTCCACAAAGTTTCTGTTAGGTTCTGCCACTGAACTTTTTGGCGTGAAAAACAAAATCTGACCTTCCCAAGCTGACAGGAATCAAGCACACCGGTCGCTGCCTAATCTATACAGCTCAAATTCTTGAATGCTATGAAAGTTCATCTCGGCTTGACTTTGCTCAAGAATGCAGGCTTTCAGCGACCTGAAATGGCTGCCTGGGTGTGCGTGCAATCTCAAAATGGAACAGGCTTACACAAAGTACTCTCAGGAGTTACTAATACATTCTGTGTAGGTGAGGTGACACCCGAGAACCAAAGTTAACAAGGTGTTTTTCAGTTTTTTTCCCCCCTCTGCTACTGAGCGCTCTGTACAGGAAGAGCAGTGTGACAGGTTGGTAGAGCAGGGTGTGTATAAGTGGTCAGACCGGTGTGTCTGCAAGCCTCCAGCCAGGGTGTGAGAACCAAGCTGTGTGTCACCTGTGTGTCTGTCATTTTCTGTGTGTTTTGTGTGTGCATGTGCACCTGTGTCTGGTTTCATATGTGCCTGTGTGTGTCATTGCACTTGAAAGCGTGTGTGGTATAGGAGAGAAACATGTGAGGAAGCCTGCAGGATTTCCACTGCAGTGCCAGTTTCAGAGCACATTATCTGTAGAACAAAGAAAAGAATCATGTGTAGGGATGGGCGATATGGCCAAATAATTTTATCACGATAACTTCTGGTATTTATTGCGATAACGATATCAATGATGATATCCAAACACCAGCCTTTGCAGAAATAATTTTCTTCTGTAAAATAGCAGATTATGTTATGTTTAAGTTGTGTTCCAGTAACTGTGTTGAAAAACATCACACAACAACAATTACACATTAATAATTGAAATCAATTACAAGTTTAAAATGTAAACACAGATTCTGTATTTATTTATACTCTCATGGTGCAAACAGTGGCAAAAACAGCGCAAACAGCAAAAGTAACAATTCCAACCATGTCTTCAGTTGGATTTCAAAATGACAAAAGAGTGCAACTGCAAATAAATCCTAATAAAGCAACAAACATGTTAAAGTAACCTGATAAATTAAAGAAGTTCACCGTCAAACAGTCAATGACACACTCTTAGAATGTAAAAAAAATATGTATGTGGAACATGCTACCATCAATTAGGTAGTCTAAGTTTTCAACACTCTTGTCCCATGGAACAAATTGTAAAAATAGTGCAAACATTGTATCAAAAAGTAACGATCCCAACTATGTCTTCAGTTAGTTTACAAAATAGTGCAAAACACACATAACAAATTAAAAACAAATCAATAAATTAAATTTAAATAAAAGTTAAATTAAACTTCGAAACACCGATATACTTTTAATCTGTAAACAAAATGTAGAAATGAGGCTGACATGAAAATGTCTGGTAGTGCAAGTTATATAACATACTAGTGAAGTATGTGATTCAGCAGCTTTCAAAAAGAGAACAGGGCTCACGCCTTAAGATTTTTGGTCAAGAAGACTAACATATTCACTGTAGCTGGTTTCAGAAGTGACCTTTGGCATGTTACTACATTTCCAGCAGCGCTGAACACCCTCTCTGAGGGTGTACTTGTGGCAGGGATGTACAAGTACTTTTTCGCTAAACGACTGATGTTAGGGAAATTCACCTCGTGTACCTTCCACCACGTAAGGGGATTGCTTTCACCATCTGCAAGTAGCCCATGCAAGTAGTTGTTTAATTCAGCCTCAGTTTTCTCTGTTTCAGAAACACTGGTCATCTCAGCAACTGGTTTCTTGAAAAAACTTCCAAGACTCTTCCTCTGCCTTTTAGATGCACTCTGAGCTTATTTTGTTGATTCAGCTGATGTTACAGGGGTAGCAGAGCCAGCATCACTTGGCATGACAGAAAGGGATTCCACCTCTCTGACTACTCTGGCTTTGATGACCAGGATCTCTTCTTGACTCATATACTGAGTGCGGAAGCGTGGATCAAGAATTGTTGCCATGTTGATCAGTTCCTGAACCTCTAGGTCACCATATTTGGTGTTCATGTAGTCCAGTATTGAACTTTTAATTGTCTTGGTGAGATCTGTGTCTTCATCTTTCCCCTGCAGCAGCTCACTGTTGAATAGGTGAAGAACAGGCTTCAAGCATGACACTGTGACGTAGTTTTCAGAAGAGAGGGCATCTGTGAAATCAAGAAGAGGCCCAAGTACCTTACTGACAGAGTCTAGGACATCAATATCCTGCCAAGTAGGCACCAGATGCCTGGTTGACCTGTCAGCAGCCAGGATTTGCGTGATGGCCTTCTCTTGCTCAAGCATCTGCTGAATCATCTTCTGTCTTGATCCCCATCGTGTTGCCGATTCTGTCACAAGTTTGTGTGGAGGAAGGCCAAGTTCTACTTGAACATCTTTGAGTGCTCGCTGCTTTTTCCAGCTGTGCAAAAAAACACTGACAATCTTCTTACAAACTCCCACAGCTCTGTCAATCCTGGTGTCTATCCCTCATGCTTCTCTCTGCAAAACAACAATAAAATAATACAATAAAAAACAAACAAAAAAGTAAAAAGAAAAAGAATGAGAGTTCAGTTAGAATTAAAATAATAGATTAAACTAAAAAATTATTTAAAAAAATTTTTTAAATTGAATCTTAATTGCACATAATATATGTGACCCTGGAGCACAAAAGCAGTCTTAAGTCGCTGGGGTATATTTGTAGCAATAGCCAAAAATACATTGTATGGGTCAGAGTTATTGATTTTTCTTCTATGCCAAAAATCATTAGGATATTAAGTAAAGATCATGTTCCATGAAGATATTTTGTAAATTTCCTACTGTAAATATATTAAAACTTAATTTTTGATTAGTAATATGCATTGCTAAGAACTTCATTTGGACATCTTTAAAGATGATTTTCTCAGTATTTTTAATTTTTTGCACCCTCAGATTCCAGATTTTCAAATAGTTGTATCTCGGACAAATATTGTCCTATCCTAATAAACCATACACCAATGGAAGGCTTATTTATTCAGCTTTCAGATGACAGAATTTCAGATGAAATCTCAGTTTCAAAAAATTGACCCTTATGACTGGTTTTGTGGTCCAGGGTCACATATACATATTACCTAATGTAATGATTTACTGTTCAAAATACTGCATGCAGTTACATTACTAATGCAGAAACAAATACATAAATACAGTAAATATTAAGCTCATGTTTGCTCAGTGTGCATGCATAAAATATACTGAAACTAAGAGAGAAAGATTAAACTTACCAATAGCAATGTGTAGACAATGGCCAAAGCAAGACAGTCTTGTCCACATGTTTAGAGTTACTGCTTTTACTATATTGGCTCCACTGTCCGTTGTTAGGCACACCTGTTTCTCCTCGTCTAAATTCCATTCTTGAAGAAACTGCTTCAAGCCACTCGCGATGTTTTCACCTGTGTGGTCATCTGGAAAAAAACTTGTCTGGATGCAACAGCTGTTCAAACTCCAGTCACTCGTTATACAATGGACCGTAAGGCTAATGTACGGCTCAGTCGCTCGGCTACTCCACAGGTCTGTAGTTGAGGCATAAAAATCCGCCGTAGACAGCGTTGTTTGTACCCTACCACGGCACTCTTCATACATCGCTGGCAGGGCTTTTTCAGAAAAATACTTCCTTGTAGGCATGTTGTATCTTGAGTCCAGTTTATGGATCATTCGCTTGAATCCTTCTTTTTCGACAGTTTGGAATGGCAACATGCTTTTGCCAAACAAAACGCCACTGTCAATTCTTTCCATCGTTTACTTTGCTTATCATAAGAAACACAAGTAGCAAATGCGCTGGCAATTTTCGTCTGAGTAGGAATTTTCTTAGCCTTAAGGTTAACGTTACTTGTAGTCGGTGTCTCCCTCTCCTCGCGCAACTTCAAACTTTCGTCGTACTCTGGTTCGTGTTTGTGTTTGAGATGGTGGAACAAATTGGACATGCTTCCATTCTTTGTAACCACTGTTTTTCTGCAAACCTTGCATATTACGGTCGCTTGCTCCGCATCTGATTTTCTATAACCAAACCAGTTCCAAATTGTGGAGGTAGCTCCTCGCTTAGCAACAAGCTCCTCTTCAGCCTCACGTCCGCCTTCCGCCATGCTTGTTATCGCTCCGCACGTGAGCGGTGAATGGGTCGCGAACGGAACTACGTCATAAACTATGCTTATTGTTATTATCGCGAGGAGACAAATTTTTATCGTGAGGAGAATTTGTAACGGTATATCGCAAACGATAAGATATCGCCCATCCCTAATCATGTGGTTCACCAAAACCTGAATTCATGGAGAAGTAGTGATGCAGATTAATTCAGCTACTGTGCTTTAAAGGTGATGATTTTTTTTTAACTGACAGTCCGACACTTACTGTTCGCATGCAAAAGCACAGGATGCTAAAATCCTCTCCAAGAAGTTGCATTTCAGAATTTGTCCTTTTGTCCTCAATAAAGAGTTGCCTTCAACAATTTTTCTCAAAGTCATTTAAAATATTTAATTGTTGGACTGGCAAGAAAGGCCATTGTGTAGTGCCTTTCTTCACGAGCACTGCATTTTTAAGCAGACTCCCAAATATTTGTGTTGGTCTTTAACTGTTGGCAAGACACACGTCTAGGGATATGCCGGTATAAATTTTTCATGTTGCGATTAATTGCTAATGCTTTTATCACGGTACGCGGTATTATCACGATATTGAAATTTAGTTTTAAAAAATTGCTGTCATAATACAGTATAACAGGTTTAATAACTTTTTTCTTATAACAAAAATAACTGAACATTTAAATGCAATAAAGCAATACAGAAAAATGTATAAAGTTAAAAGTTTTACACAGATTAAAGTGCAAAAGAACTATAAAGACCAATAGGTATCACTTTACAATAAGACCTCATTAGTTAACCTTGTGTTTATCTGATCAATGGCAGCCTGAAGAAGTTTAATTTTCCATTGAGTTTTTCAATTATTTTTGGTGACAGAGAAATGACACACTTCACTTTAAGACTGCCTGAATCAAGCTGGGATTGGAAAAAAATGTTTTATTGTATTTTAAACTTTATTTTATTATTATTTTAATTATTTTTATATGCTGATGGGTGAAATGAGTATATGAAAATGTAAGTGATGTAGTTTTTAGGGCTGTCCGAGGTTTGCCTTTATTTTTTAAATAAGGGGTCCCTTACAGTGAGTCATTATAATTTTTTTATTTTTTTGGCAAGTTGCTGGTTCAGAAAATCCCCCAACTAATTGATTAAAGGAGACATATTATGCCCCTTTTTACAATATGTAATATAAGTCTCTGGTGTCCCCAGAATGTGTCTGTAAAGTTTCAGCTCAAAATACCCCACAGATCATTTATTACATCATTTTGAAATTGCCTGTTTTGAGTGGAAGCAGAAACACGCTGTTTTTTGGGCCTGTCTCTTTAAATGCAAATGAGCTGCTGCTCCCCGCCCCCTTTTCCAGAATAGAGCTGCGCCATTAGAGCTCGTGCCTGCTAAAAACATCTGTTTTGGTTCTGATTATCATGTTTATCGTGCTGAAATCATGCTTTTTAAACCATATTAGTTTAAACTTCTGAAATACGGTTTTCTGAGTGCACGCGTACAGAAAGCGGCTGTCACAGATTGTGAGTACTAAACTAAGTTCTCATTCACACACAAGTTTACGTTAAAAACACATGAGTTACAAAAACAGTCGGTAGGGATGCTCCGATCGATCGGCCAGAGATCGATATATTTTCACTCACAAAACTCTGACTGAGCGCTTCAGAGTTCTCTCTCCGACAAGTGATCTGTGATATTTTTCAGTTCATCTCAATGGATGCGCAGAGCACCTGTATTTCGAATACAGTAAACTCTAGTGTGAAGGCGCACGACTCACCGTCACTTTGCTTTTTTCTCACACGCAAAGAGAGAGACAAAGCGAGAGTGTCTTGCATACCATGCAGAATTGACGGGCTATATGTAAACAATATTCTTTGTTGTTTTTTCCTATCAAAATACTTCAGCTTTTAAGAACTGCCGCTTTCTCCGGTAGTGGGCGGAACTAATGCGCAAACGACAATCTCATTGGCTGGCGCTCAACTATTATCGTCCCTATTTTGATTTCAGTGAATCAGTTCCAGCGAATGCACACAACCTGATTAATATTCATGAATCCAGCAGCTCGTCAATCCTTACTGCGTTTTATATTGTTCTTACTGGTAGAATTCGTAGTATTATTATCTTACCAGTATTATTGTTCATTTTTTTTCCATCAGTCTGGTGAGTAAACTAAAAAATGTACTAGCCAATGGCGATTCAATTGCCAAGGTGTCCGTAGAGGGTTGTATTGGTACAATATGTGTCACATGACTAAACGTGTCATCGTTTTCAGAAGACTTCGTTTTCACAGTCCACACTACAACACAAAAAGAGCATTTTCAAATTTATCCACTTTAGAGAGCATTTTCTAAAAGCTCAGTTTTCCTTGACAAAAACGCCGTCTCAGTGTGGAAAGAAGGCCAAAGCAGAGAGACAAATAATGCGTTTTCAAACGAAAACGTATTAGTGTGGACAAGGCCCTAGGCCTGACACAGGTTAAGGATTTTGCAACTTGCAAATGGATCTGTGCTTATCTGAGCCAGAATAAGTGAGTTAGCAGTAAGAGAATAGCTGGCAGTGTGTGTGTGTGTGTTTTGAGAGCAGAAGTGAGACTGCCTTGAATACCTGAGCTTACTACCTTTATCTGCCCAGAATCTTATTTTCCCTCTTCCACATTAAACAAGATCTCTTTGTCTTGGCCAGCGTGAGGGGTGCAAACTTATAAATTTTTTACCCCTCACTTCCTCCGTTTTTCAGTGTTACTTCATCTCTATCTCCTTTTTTAATCTTTGAGCTATATCATCCCTTCTTTTAACATGCTGTATTTTTTTTACAAATTTTTTTCATTTCATCCCTGTCTTTCTTTCACCTCTCTCTCTCTCCTGTCTCTCTGTGTGCCTACAGGTTGGGCTGATTTGTTTCAAAGTCACATTCAAAGTGTGATGGCCTCAGGAACAGTGTCTGCCAACCAGAAACTCTAGTCATAAAAGAGAGACCGAGAAAGAGAGAGAGTAGGCGAGTTGTTTGTATTTGTTGTTGAATATGATTTTCTATTAATCCAGAATTTACAGGAATTTGACATTATAACTGTTTATTCTATAATTTCTCCACAAATTGGAGGGGATGTTTGGCAAAATTTGTGCTTGTTGTATGGTGGAATGAAAGCTCAACAATTGCCATCATAGCTCAACAAGATCAAGATCTCAATGTTAAAATGTTAAATGTAAGTCAATTTTGGGGGATTATTTTTTTTTTAATTACTGCAGATTAGCTTTACTTAGTTGAACCCATTTATTAGATTAACTGAAAATCATTGACATTTGAATTTATTTATTGGCAAAAAGGGCATATAAAAAAATTTTCATGTAATTTTAGCGATGCATATTTGCAATAATTAATAAAAAATGAAAGTAAAACAAAGAAAACATTTATGAATCCCTTTTATCTTTGAGAGTGTCTTTTAAGGGAGGTTTTGCCAGATTTGTGTTAGGGCTGTGCGATTAATCGAAATCGGCATAAAATCACGATTTGAGCGTGCGCGATTTCTAAATCGCTTTATAGCATGATTTTCTGCGCCCCGACCTCCCCGCAGTATGCTATCCGAACCAATCAGAATGCAGCGTGCCTAAATGGAGTACGAGAACAGAACAGACCGGGCGGGCATACAAACGGAACGCCAGGTTCACACACTCCGCCTGTGTTATACTTTCCGTGTGCGCGTGTCCTCAAGGGTCCGCCATGGTATGCGTGACATAAAAATCGTCATCAGACAGTGTGCGCGGAGGCTCTGCGCGGACATCCGCGTGCCTCCCATTTTTTGTGACCGTCAGTAGGCTACTGCACATGCGCAGGCTGTGTGAAGACGCCCGCTGCTTCTCGAACCTGTACAATCCGTCAATAAAAAAATATAAAGACAGCCAGATGTGCAATAACTCTGGGCAATTGTTTGTTCACATGTGTGTTTAT
Organism: Sinocyclocheilus anshuiensis; assembly: GCF_001515605.1. Lineage (NCBI taxonomy): Eukaryota > Metazoa > Chordata > Actinopteri > Cypriniformes > Cyprinidae > Sinocyclocheilus > Sinocyclocheilus anshuiensis. The sequence continues at coordinate 38,107 of NW_015544153.1, forward strand.
TGTTCAAGCCGATCTACTACGCATGAATGGAACACGTCTGCAGAGCGGACCATCAGCGTATGCTTTCGGTAGTATAAATACAAGTAGTCCGCGTCCGCGCTGTCCGTGTACGCGTCAGGATTGCTCACGTGGAAAGTATAACACACCATCTGTGGTGCGTATTTTTTCCGTGCCCATGTTAACAGATCAGAGCGTTGACACTGCACGCGATTGTGGTCCGGTGTCCTGACATTTTATCCTACCCATCAGATTGTCCTACCAGGGTTTACTGCGCATGCGCACATCAATATTACGTCCTTTTTCTCATGCCGAAAAACAATATTTAATGTATCTGCATTACTGTAAGGGTAGGTTTAGGGTTGGGGTAGGTGTAGACTTTAATAAAACACAATCTAATAGGTAGAACAAATTATTTATTGTTGGTTTTCTGTAGCTGTATCCCTTCTAGCTACAACCGCGAATATAACACATAAATAGTGTATTTGCATTACTGTAAGGGTAGGTCTAGGGTTGTGGTGTAGACGTTAATAAACCATAATTTTACAGGTAGCATTTTTCGTTGTCGAATTGTACTACCCACTGTTTTAATGGGAGGTAGCAAAAGCTCACAGGGTAGCACAAATCGACAGAACACTGGCAGTGCGCTCCAGGAGCGTTTTTTTTCCGAGTCTATTTCTGCTGTGCTGCACGAGCTGAATTAAAGTGACAGCGCATTATTCGTGGTAAAAAATAACATGGATTGACACTGAAATGTGTATTGTGTATTGAAATGTGAAATGTGAAACTGCATATAAAGTCTACTGTTTCACAGTCAACACATGGCTTTTTGGCTAGATTTAAAACAAGGAAAAGTGCACTTTTAGATAAACAAGGCAATAATAGATGGCACTCGTGGAGGTAGGAAAACAAAGTTATATTTATTGAGTTTAAACGTGAATATGTCTATGAAAGATTGTATTACTGTACTGTGATAAAAGAATCACAATGCTGAAAAAGCATTTTCAGAAACTTTGAAATCAAAATAATGGATAAATGTTGTGTTTGTGGTAAATAAATCTATTTCAACATCTGAGGCAATGCCACAAAGAGCTCTAATACCAATGCATGGCAAAAAAATCCCTGGACATGGGATTTTTATATATTTTTTTTGCCTTATGTCTGTTCTAGAGACATGTTACAGCTTTTTGATAAAGCTCTAATTTGTTTTCTTTTGGAAATATGTTTTTAAATTCACACTGAATGCATTTATGACTGTAAAGCATGTCTCTGTGTGTCAAAATCGTAATCAAAATCGAAATTGCAAAATTGATCAAAGAAATCGCGATAGGTTTTTTTTGTCCATATCGCACAGCCCTAATTTGTGTGACATCTGGGAACAGTTTGGTCCCCTAAGTATAACGGAGTAAACTTATACACATGAACTTATAGTTTACAATTATATTTATTCATTTGGCAGGCATTTTTTAATCCAAAGCAACTTTGCAGCATTACTTGTTTACCACTTAAGCCACAGGAGCAGTTAAACAGTTTGTATTTCGTTTATTCTCTCTGCCTTATCCCAAATATCCACAGGAACTCACTGGTATAAAAGAAACAAAGTTTATCACACAGTTAACATGCTGTCTGTTTCTTTCTTTCATCTTTTTTGCACAGATCACTACAAAGATAGGGCTTAATAAGTCTAGTTTTGATTTCCTGTAGTTTGAGGCCTCACTATCTGCGTAAGTGTGAACATGGGTACGTGTTTGAACCACACTCTGGTATGAAACACTTTATCATGAGAGAAAGTTTCTCATCCTTGCCAACTAATCTAAGCGAACAACTGCTGCAGGCCAGAAGGGGCCGTGCCATATCAAGCCGAACATGAGTCTATTGAAAACATTCTCACAAATTCTCACAAATGTTTCCTATCGCTGGAGGCCTCACACAATAGTGGGAAATGTGACAACCAGGGCCTAAACCCTCAACACACCGTGCTGACATGTAGAGCTGAGTGACAGAGAGATGACATGATTATGAGAACAATGACACACACAAACGCACATACACACACATAACTTGGGGTGTTAACATTGCTGAGGTTTTAGGTTACCCAGCATACAGGTTTGGCTGTGATTTCTCTGTCTTTTTGTAGTGTTTCCTCACTGTTGTACTGGGGTGGAGGGAGATCTGTAATGATTAAGAATCTGGGTTCCTGACACAAAGGTTGCGAGTTCAGTCTTGTGCAGGGGCCTTATCAGCATTGCGTCCTTGAGAACGGTACTTAACCCTACGTTGCTCCAGGGAAATCGGCCCTACAATTACAGCACCATGAGGCTCTTGGAATGAGGGCCCTCTGCTAAATGGCAATTAATTAACTAACTAACAACTCTAAGAGTTAGAGCGTGTTAGCTTACCATTGCATGAAAATTCCTGAAAAGTAGAGCTTAGAAGTTTTCCATTTGTGGATACTGGTGTTTGCTGATATTGAAATATGAAACAAACATCAGTGTTGTCTCTTACCAAACAAACCAATAAGTAAGATTAAAACTTGTAAATGTTTGGAGGTCATATGATTCGACATGATAAATGTTTCCATCTGTTAAGCTAATGATGGTTAGTCAGCTCTTTTTGGTAAAGCCATCATTGTGTACATGGGTGTTTTGTTGACCCCATGACCTCCAGGGGATATATAAAGACCACCTTTCCTGTCATCTAGAACAAAGACACCTGGGTAATTGCAGATAATTATCTTTATTTGGGGTAAACCGGTGTGAAACCATTACAATGTCCGAAAACATCAGTAAAGATATGTCTGATCAAGCTAATTTCTCTAACTTTTATACTATTCGAGTTTAAAATGTTTTATTGGAATTTAAGATTTTTTTTTTACATTATTTAATTTTGTAATTGTTTTTTTTTTTAAATAATATTACAATATTTTAATTATTTAAAGAATTATTTATGTTTAAATTGAATTATTTATATATCTAGTTTAAATTGGCTCACTTAATTTGTGTTCTTTGCCATTGCAGCTGTGGATTTGTTCAGCCAAGTTTTGTTAAGTCCAGATTTGTTCAGTGTGTGTGTGAGCTCAGACTTTACACTAGCACAATGAAGCTTTTCATCAAAGCACAGACGAAAATGCTACAGTAACCAAGTGAAGAGAAAAGAAAGAGACCATAGAAGAGAGCAGGAAAAGAAAGAGTGAGGGAGGAAGAGTATATTGAGGAGTATATAAAGAGCAGAGAACCCTCCCTTCAGTGAGACATGCTGTGTTCAGATCAGATTTTGTAGCACATAGTCACACTCAGTCTCACCACAGCACTTCTGTCTACTCCACCCTGCCCTCTTTCTGTCCTCTTCTTTTTTGTTTCTCGTCAAAAAAGGTAGAAAGGAGAAAAAAACTAGCTTTTTACTTTTACTTGTTTTAAATGTTACTTTTTCTTTCTTTGTTTCTTTCTTTTTCTTTCTTGCTTTCTTTCTTTCTTTCTTTCTTTCTCGTCCCTCTCTGTGGTTCAGCCCTCCCTGTCTGTTACTCTTTTCATTTTGCACCCCTCCCCCTGCCTCCACTCTTTTTCCCTCTGTTTTCTCTGTGGTCGTTGGGCTTTCTAGCAAAAATTAGAGAAAGCCGAGGATGTAGAGGAGGGCCGACTGCTTCTATAAATATGGCTGTCTCTTTTCCTCAAGAAAGAAGGGAGCAAGGATGAGTGTGTGATGTGAAACTGTTACATTTCGCCCACTCTTGGTGAAGCCCACTCGACCCTTGGCTCGTTCAGATTAGATAATCTCAGTACCATGGAGGTGGAGGACAAACGTGACGTTTTTTGCACGAGGAAGTGAGTGGGTTGAAATCAAATTCTTGATGAGGTGCCTCGTAATAAAATGAACTAGAAAGTTTTTCCCCCACCCAATCACCCCAGGCCCCGTGGATGGGACATGAAGAGGTCAGTGAGCCAGAGAGAGAGGGGCGCTAATATGAACCATCTGTAGAAATCTGACACCTCAGGAGGAAGAGCGAGAATGAGGGGAGACGGAGGAAAGGAAAGAGAAAAATGCATGAAGGATAACAAAGAAACCTATAGATGAGTTTAGCTGGCAGTTTCATTGTTTTGTCAAGGTTTGGTTTTTAGATTTGAAGATTGTGTGAATTTTTATGTGTATAAAAATCACCAAGATGGTCATAAATAAAGCCTATAAAGAGCATTTATTATGTCTCAAAGGGCTGTAATATCTGCGACCCTTGGATGGTGATGGTGGTCTGAACGAGCTTTTCCCTGGTGAAATCGAAGGGGAGATAAAGTGAAAATCCTTTCTTGTCTTTGAATAGTATAAAGTGACACAACTGTCTGAAAGAGGCCTGTTCCCCTGAGTCCAGGCTGTTTGCTTGCGCCGGGTTTAAGTGTGTTTGTTGTTGTTTGAGTGTCAGCACTGCTGTGATCTCGTGACCAGAGGGTCACCGTGGGTGTATTCTTACCCGGAGCACAAACTCACACACACACACAGCTGGAAAAGAGAGCCAAATTACGCTTGTGTAGTGTGACCAGACACAGGATGCAAGCTTATGCCATTCTTGCACCCTGTTTTATGGTGGAGAATGCAGGATTACAAATAGGATGGGGAGGGTGGAACAAAATGCATGAAGGATAACAAATAGACACATCTGTAGATGAGTGTCATAAGTGTAGTGTAAAGAATTTAATTGTGTGTGTTTATGTGCAGAGTCTTAGTTTAACAAAACCATGCACCCAAGGAAAAATCTGGCATGTAAATACTGTCCAGTTGGATGGTAATGTTATTTTAAAAACTGCAACATGATTTAAGTCAAATTGTAAGAGCAATAGTCTGACCCATACTTGATTCAAACCAAAGACCAAAACCATCTACTTAAGAAAACATTCTTCAGACTGTATATTTTTAGGTTACCGGAAGTTCATCATCCTTAGAACTTTGTGTTGACACATGTGAAATATTCCTCTCTTAAATCCACCAAAATGTAAATAATAAGAACAAAATCACAATGTGTGTCGCACTTTTGTTTGTCACTAATAAGCAAGAAAAATAAACCAATGTCGTGGAATCAAAATCATTTTGATAAAAAATATTTAAAAAATACATTCTCATAGTTCGTATCAAACATTTATGACCTGCACATTTTCTCATATCACCCATCATTGTTTAATTTTGTACTGTGTGGGGTCGAAATGACTGATCCTGAGCCAAGATTTCAGCTGCAACAGTTTGCATGTGTGTGTTCTGTGTATAATCTTAAGAGACACACTTTGGGAAATGGGTTGTTTGGAATCTCAAGTAGGTGTGTATATGCAGTCATACGGGCGCGACTACACACACACACACACACAAACATTGTCAAAGGGGCTTTTTTTATTCCTCATTTGTGTTACCTGACCGTCCTCTGGGAGGCCGGCACCTGCATGGCAGCAGGCTGTAGTGTGTCACACACAAGAAAATTTTACATGGCACTGAAAATAAGTTGATTTAATGTTAATAAGAACATTTTTCACTTTTTCTCTCATTCAAACACTTTTTTGGGAAGTCTATGTCTGTGACGTCGCTGGACCATGACAGTTAAACATTATCAAAAACTAAAAAGCTCAGAGAGAGAGGGTGGGTGTTGAATGGATAGAGAGAACGAGACAGAAGG
>NW_015544153.1:43822-53031 GCF_001515605.1 Sinocyclocheilus anshuiensis
ATTTTGCAATCATGTAATTTCCTCTTTGTGATCACTGGTCATGTGCTGAAATCTCTGGAGAGCTGCAGTGAGGAGGCGGAGGAGAAATGCACCCCATTGTCTCATGACAAATCATTGTACACTCATTCTGTATGGTTTAAGATCTTACCATTGCCCTCATTCCGTCCTTGTTGTGGCATCACATCCCATCCCATTTTAAATATAATATGTTTTTAAAATAATATAATTACATATGCATACTGTTGGGTTTGGTCATTTGTTTGGATTGCGCTCATATTAACATTTTTGTGGATATATATATAATATATATAGCTGCATCAAAATAAACAGAAAAAATGCAAATTCAATAGTTCAATAGTTTCTAATGGTTTTTCATTAACAGTTATTCAAATGACAGTGTTTTGTCTATTTCTGTGTGGTTGAAATGATTCAATTATAATTCAGTTCCACATTTACATTTTTGTAGTTGCAAGTTGTGATGGATGCCATCTTGATGAGGCAAGATTCTTGAGCAAGATTTTGCATATGTAATAAAATACTGTTTCCTGTTATGTTGCATGACTCATCTCAGAACAATTGAATTTGAACTTAAATGATTCTCTTAAGGCATGTTCACACCAAGAACAATAACTATAACTATAAAGATGACATTCTAAAAATCATTTAAAATTTTAGAGAATAGCAGAGTTCACACCACGACTATAATGATATCGATATAGAGGAACGATATCGTTGGGACCACTTTCAGAACGATTTTTTTTTTTTACAGAAGATGAACAATAAAACACTGACAGCAAATTGGACTTCATTCAAGTTTAAAGGGCTTGCGCATTTGAAATAGCAGATGACATTGTGAAGAAGCAAACAGACATTGCACGGCAAACAGAGTAACATAAAACATAAAATAACCTCAGGTATCCAGCGCTAGTTTCAACAACATTGTCTTGCCTCCTTTGGAGTTGCAGTAAAAAAAGTTTGCGCTAGATTCACTGCGCTCGAAACGTGCATGCTGAGGACATCTGCTGGTTGAAGTCATGTAAATACAATAAGAACAACAAAAACGGAAACTGACTAATACGGAAGTATGAATAAAATTTCTCTTTAAAAGATGATAACTCTCTAAGCAGAGAAACGGACTCATCACGAAGTATGAATAAAATTCCTCTAAAAAAACGATAACTCTCTAACCAGAGTGACTGATTCTCCAAACTCCTCTTGTCTTTGAAGGATCTCATGTACCCAAAAGCAGCTGTTTTTCCTTTGGTGTCTTTGCGAAACATAAGCAGCAGCAGCAGGTCACCTAGATCCACTTTTATTACTTGGTAACTGCAGCGCACAAGCTTAAAATAAACAGACAGTAATCGTTCACTAGTGTGGATGCAAATATAGTTATTGTTGTGTTTATAGTTATCATTGTCGCTCTTGGTGTGAACGGGCCTTTACAGTCCCTGAATAATATCGTGCCGTTTCTGTGTTTCAGGTGTGTTCCTGGTTTCTTAGGCGAGTACTGTCAGCACAAAGACCCGTGTTATGTGGGATATTGTTTGAATGGAGGAGAATGCACCGTGAACGTGGCCAGTGTACCTGGGAGCCCCAGCTGTGTGTGTCCTCTGGGTTTCGCAGGCCAGCGCTGTGAGTTCCAGAAAAACTCCACTTGCTTCCCCAACAACCCTTGCACCAATGGGGGGAAGTGCTCACTCCTCCCCAAAGACCAGTACAAATGCCAGTGTGCCCGTGGATGGACAGGTCAGATCTCTCTCTCACTTCATGGCAGCTCACTAGGTCTTCGAAAGCATAAAAACCAAAAACATTTTAGTAAGGTATTAAACTCGCATATAAATTCACACGTTTTGTTATTGTTTTTGTTCTGCGGTGACATTTTCTCCTCAGGTCGGCATTGTGAGAAAGAGGACACATGTCTGTCCAGCCCGTGTGCCAACGGTGGTATCTGCCATGCTCTGCCCAATCGCGAATTCTCTTGTACCTGTCCTCCTGGTTACCATGGCCCTCATTGTCTCAATGACACTGATGAGTGTGCCTTCTCCCCACCTCTGTGCAAGAACGAAGGCATGTGTCTGAACACCCCGGGCTCATATCGATGTAACTGCCAACCCAGCTTTACCGGTCCCCACTGCGAGACAGATTACGTGCCCTGTTTTCCATCCCCATGCCTCAGTGGTGGAACCTGCCGGCAGATGACAGACACAACTTATATATGCCACTGCCTGCCAGGTGAGTTCCCTTGGAGAGGAAAAATAAATCTATTTTTATCAAAGCAAAAAAAACAAAACAGAATTTGACCAGAAGCTATGTTTGTTCAGATGCAACTGAAACATGTTAGTCAGACATGCCACAACTCATCCAATGATTATGTCAGCACCCACTTGGACCTGAGCCAGACAGACCAATGTCTGATGAGATTTTACCACAGCACAAGTAGGAGTGGGTGATAAACCGGTTAAAACAACTAACCGATTTTCAAGCATTTCTGTTGCAGAAATGCAAAATGTCACTGCATAGGAAATGGGTGTTCTAGTCACTTCACATGTAGAAAGAAAATGCAGTAGAACTTGACTAGACACTTTTGGCTAGTAACGGTTAAGTGTAGTTACAGTCAAGCTCTCTTGTCTCTGTTGTGACTGTCTATTTTTATCAACCAAAATTGTGGGAATATTCTGATATAAATGTTTGCTTATATCACTCATACCAAATACAATAGATAGCTTAATTTAATCTCAGTCAGAACAAACTGTCATGTTTCTTCATTGAATCAGTTGCTGGTTGTATCTGTGTTTGTTTGGGACTAAAACACACAGAGAGTCTTTAACTTTATCAGTTTAGCATTTAAAGAGTGTCATACTGGCAAAACACAGCAACAGGCCAAAACTCCTCTCTCACCTCAGGCAGCGAATACGAGCCGTGAGAAATGTCTGTTTGTGCTTTAAAGTTGAGTAATTACGTTTAATAATGCCAAAGCGAGACAGAGCACCTTTGTATTACCGATACCTGGGATTGAGAGTGAGTTGTTCAGGAAATTTTCTCTCTGATTTTCCTGTAATCAGGTTTTAATGGTACAAACTGTGAGATAAACATCGATGATTGTCCGAATCACCGTTGTCAGAATGGAGCCACATGCATGGATGGAGTGAACACTTACAACTGCCAGTGCCCACCTGAATGGACTGGTATGAAAAAACAGCCTTATATACTCTATGTGTGTGTTTGTGTGTCTGTTCCCTCTTGTTCCCTTTTCTGCTATTGGAGATGACTCACAGATATTGATTCACGAAAACTGTTGAAATTGACCATTTCATTTCCAGGTCAGTTTTGCACCGATGATGTGGATGAATGCAGACTGCAGCCCAACGCCTGTCAGAATGGAGGCACATGCAGTAACACACGCAATGGCTACAACTGTGTATGTGTGAATGGCTGGAGTGGCCCTGACTGCTCCGAAAACATTGATGACTGTGCAGCTGAGCCCTGCACCACCGGCTCCACTTGCATCGACCGCGTGGCTTCCTTTGTTTGCAGCTGCCCTCCTGGCAAGACCGGTCAGTAAAAACAACCACATAGAAATGACTCTTGATCACTTCAGTCTTGAGCAGAAATGACTCTTAAATCTCAACAACATACACAACAAGGTTTTACAGTGAAATAATGCATCTCTAAAATAATTAGTTTTTCATTATAATTTGATTGTTCTCTCAAGTAGTGCACTATAAAACCATCTCAGATAAGTTGTAGTAGCCATAGCAATTGTTTCTATGCTCAAGGTTTGCTGTGTCACATTGATGATGCCTGCACCAGTAACCCATGCAAGATGGGAGCTCAATGCGATACAAACCCTGTCAATGGCAAGTTCAACTGTAACTGCCCCTCAGGGTACAAGGGCAGCACGTGTGCAGAGGATATTGACGAGTGTGTCATCGGTGAGACAGTTTGCAGGAAGCTCTTTCAACTCTCCTTTTCTCTGTCTGTTTCTTTGTACATCTCTGTTAGGGCTGGACAATAATTCAATATCAATATGTATCGCGATATAATTTTTTTCAATAACGGTGATATGATTTTTAAACACATTTCCGATATTTCGATATACATTACCAGTTTCCCATACATTGATTTATTTGTGCCGTTTGACTTCGTTGAATAAACATGAGCACTGCACATTTCAAAATCATAACACGGCGCGGGTGTTTTATATGAATGTATCTCTGAAGGGAATTGACTGTCTTCAGAAAAGTTTCGATGGCATTTTCAGTTGATCTGATAAAGTAGCATTCATGAGCGGAGCTGCTTTGATTACAGCCATTACTGTTAAGCATTTCATATCTTTCCTAAAACTTTCTAACTCTCTTTTTGGCACATCAGGGCCAAACCCATGTGAGCACGGTGGCTCTTGTAAGAACACAGAGGGCTCGTTCACCTGTAACTGTGCTCCGGGTTACACCGGTCCACGCTGTGAGCAGGACATTAACGAATGTGGCTCCAACCCCTGCCAGAATGACGCCACCTGCTTGGACCAGATAGGAGATTACACCTGCATCTGTATGCCAGGTACTTACACACACACTCACACACACACTGTAATCAGGTGCGTGATGACATGGTTTTGGCTCCATGTCCTCATATTCATCTAGTGACTGTGTGTGTGTTTTCAACCATAGGCTTTGAGGGATTGCACTGTGAGATTGACATTAATGAGTGTGCCAGCTCGCCTTGTCTCAATAACGGTAGATGTCTAGACCAGGTCAGCCGGTTTGTCTGCGAGTGTCCTCAAGGTGAGTACAATCATTGGCGCAGTGAACTTTTTTGACTTGAATAGCCCACGTTTTCCAACACAATATTTGAAGGCCCACATATATAAGATTCATGAGATATTTCCTCTGGTATTTCTGCTGTAATTATGACAAAGCTGACTGTTTTTTTTTGTGTCGATATGCTTAAATAACCATGATTCATTTTGTGAAGAACTGCATTAAACAGTAGTTATTGTGGGTGAAAAATAAATATGATTTCAGTTTACGTCATGATTGCATGTTTGTTTTAGCTAATCAGATAATCAGTTGGATTATTTTAATATATTTTTTATGTTATTTACACTCCTAAATTATATTAAGGAAATTAAAATTTGCCATCACGGAAATAAATTACATTTTAAAATATATTAAAATAGAAAACAGTTATTTCACAATATTACTATTTTTACTGTTTTTTTTATCAAATAAATGCAGCCTTGGTGAACGTAAGTGTGCATATTCTTTCAAAAGCATTAAAAAATATTACCATCATTAGCCATGTGATCTATAGTGTATATTACTTTAATACATTTTTAATAATTAATATTATTTATATAATCAATAAAATAAAAGGCACTCTAATGGGTCCCAGGCCCCTGGTTGAGAATATCTGGCCATAGCTTTTAGAAATCTGACCACAAATAGTGTGTATTACCAGTATAAACAAGATGTCCACATAATTTCAGGAACTGATGGAATTAGTTTTTTGCTACCTGACCTAAAAAGCCTCTGTTTCCATCTAAAAAGTTTTATGACCAGTGGAATATTAAAACTCGCAGATAAATCAACTCTACAACTTTCAGTGTATAAAACTCGTCGCCTTCCATTGTCAGTTGCGCTCGTTCCTCTTACGTGTCCTCAATCTGGCAACCGCAAGCTGTCAATATTACATACTGCACCTTTAATATGTGCTGTGTTAGATACTGTGCATTGTCATGATACTGAATGTGTGTTTTGACCACAGGTTTCACTGGGGAAATGTGTCAAGTTGACATTGATGAGTGTGCCAGCACGCCGTGCCATAACGGGGCCAAGTGTCTCGACCGTCCTAACGGCTATGAGTGTGAATGTGCTGAAGGTAACATTATAAAAATCTCCATCCCACACTGTGACTGAAAACGGAGAAATAGATAAAAGCACTAACTAAATAAATGTCTGCTTAATTAAAAGATATTCATTTTTCATTGTAAGTTATTAGTAAATGTCCTAAGTTCTCAGAGAACTGACCTTATTGTACTAATTCCTTGTCTTAAATGCTGGTCTCTGTAGGTTTCACAGGGACATTGTGTACGGACAACATTAATGACTGTGAACCCAAACCCTGTCACCATGGTGATTGTGTAGACGGAATTGCTACCTTCACATGCGAGTGTTACCCAGGTTACATGGGCCCCATCTGCAGCGAGCAGATACGCGAGTGCCAGAGTGACCCCTGCCAAAACAGAGGACGCTGTGTTGACCTGGTCAACATGTACCAATGCAACTGCCAGCCTGGCACTTCAGGTGAGTCTCACACTTGATCTTTACATCTCAAAGGCTCTTTAAGGGGCCATATACTACACCTTTGCAGCATTTAATGAAGTCTAATTATGATGACAGCAAATTTTCTTGCAGCAAAATGGTCTTAATTTAGTTTATCATAACTATTATCCACCATTTAGAATTAGACTTATTTTTGTCACTTTACATTTGAGATGTCTGCGTGATCTCTATTTTTATTGGCTAATCTTTATGTAAAGTACGTGATATGTGAACTTTGGTGTTGAGTGTTAGAATATGTCTACAAAGCACATCAGACTTTTATTTGAAAAGAGTAAGACAAATCCTGTTTTTCTCAGTTACATTGTCCAACAAACAAAGCAAAGCTCGCTACTCTCCCCTGCTGGACACTTCCTCTTACTACACACACACACACACACACACACACACACACACACACACACACACACACACAGAAAAAAATTGATCATTACTCCGACTTCTTTAGAGACCTTTCAAAGGCTGCTGTATAAATTAGACCAGATTAATTTCACCTGCCTGTGCTTCCATTGACTATTTTGTCATTTGTCTTTGTTATAGGTGTGAACTGTGAGATTAACCATGATGACTGTGCCAGTAATCCCTGCCAGCACGGGACCTGTGAGGATGGAATTAACGAGTACAAATGTGTGTGCAAACCTGGATACACAGGTTTGTTCACACACATGCACATACATAAATACACACATGCAGATGTGCTTCATTCATGAATCATGATCAGCACTAAGTACTGTGTAAATAGTTTTATTCATTAATTACACTTTCTTTCTCCTCAGGGGAGCGATGCACCGAGGAGATAAATGAGTGCAGTTCGAAGCCGTGTCTGAGTGGAGGGACGTGTGTGGACAAAGTTAATGGGTTTCAGTGTTTGTGTCCAGTTGGGACTCATGGTCCTCTGTGTCACTCAGGTGCAGACCACTGCAGCCCCATGCCCTGTCTGCATGGAGAGTGTATTGAGCAGCAGGACGGGTAGGAACAGCTATTATCTTAAAGATAAAACGTACAACCCATTCTGTCAAAGTGACCGATACTGATTATTTGTAGCACAGCCTAATTCCATATCCTGTTATATTCTGTAAAGAGATCAATAAGCATGATTTAATTCTATATAAGCACTATGTAATTAATAACATAGCAAATGCATGTTGCATTCTTAGCATTGCTGTATACTTACTATACGGCACTATAACTTGCCTTAGCATAAACCGTCTGCTTCTATGGCCAGTTATCTTTTTCATGTCAACTTCTCACATCTTCTGTCTGTGTAGGTATCTTTGTGCATGTAAGTCAGGCTGGGAAGGTAAGAACTGTGACCGAGAGAAGAACGAGTGTCAGTCCAACCCATGCCAGAATGGTGGAACTTGTAATGACCGTCTTAATGGCTACACCTGTGTGTGTGCCCGTGGAATTGCAGGTAAAGGCGTGTAATCATTAGCCTTTCTAAACGGAGTAAAAATTATGTTTAATTCAGTTCCCAACTCCGTGATTTGCCCTTTTTTCTCTTTCAGGGTTCAACTGTGAGATAAACATGAATGAATGTGAGTCAAACCCCTGTATGAATCAGGGAACCTGTGTGGATGGAGTCAACAGCTACATCTGCCACTGCACTCTACCTTACACAGGTGATACACACATTTACAGTTTGCAGTTTTTTACAATGATTTTAATCACAGAATCAGCACTTTTATTGTCAAATGTAATAAGTTTAATTAAATTATTTCGGTCTCAAACCGTAATAATAATATTATAATTATTTACACTACTGTTCAAAAGTTTGGGTCATAAGATGTTTTAATGTTTCTGTAAGACAGTATGTAATTTATTTTAATCAAATGTAATTTATTCCTATGATGGCAAATCAGAATCATCTTCATCCAGTGTCTGCGCTATTTCTTACCAGAAGTTATGACCGATAAAACTGTCTTTATACTAGTTTAAACCAGAGTGACTAGTAAACTAGAACACAAGTGCTTGTCAACGCTGCCATCTATTGATGTTGTGGTCTCCAGTAGATTGTTGTTGTTCCGTCTCTTCCTTTTCTTTTTCGGGTGTGAAACAACGGCCCGGGCCAGTGTTGCCACCTTGTGGACAAACTAATTAGTGCAAAAACAATTCAAGGCATATGTGCGAAGATGATTGGGGCCGCCAATTGAATAGCCCTGCTCTAAAATGTATCCACAACTGACTGTATTGCTTGGTTCTCAGGGAGACACTGTGAGGATAAGTTAGTCCCCTGTGATTCTCAGCCCTGTCAGAGACGAGGCATCTGTCAGCCATCCCTGGATTACACCAGCTACACCTGCCTGTGCCACAGCGGATGGGAAGGTAAGTGCATTGAGTCTCTGTGTGGGTGTGTTTTTATTCCTCAAGAATATCTTTGATGTTGAGACAACCACATATAACACCTTTTCCTTGATTACACAACATTCCCAGTTGTAGATTTAATTTATGAAACTCTATCCAAAACATTTCAAGAGTGTCTGTCTGATGTGTGTGTTTAGGAGCTCAGTGCACAGATGATGTAGATGAGTGCAAGAAAAACCCATGTCAGAATGGAGGTCATTGTCGGAACACAGTGGGCAGCTACCGATGCGAGTGTCAGCCTGGATACAGTGGGGTCAACTGCCAAACTAACATCGATGACTGCAGCTCCAGTATGTGTCATTCCCACACAGACTGATTCACATGTTGTGGATCGGTGACAAACAGTAAACACATCTTTGTGTTAACATCCTCTGTTTGAAGGAGAGTAGTGTAGCCTAGTGGTCAGAGATCAACTAAATGACTAAATAAAATCAGGTTTTACATCAGGTTTTTAAAACATGGTTTGATCCCAAGCAGTATATAAATTATGTATTATATATATATATA
>NW_015544153.1:53053-68576 GCF_001515605.1 Sinocyclocheilus anshuiensis
TATATATATATATATATATCAAACATATAAAATATAAAACATTTACAAATTACTTTGTTTTGCTCAACATATTTACCTTTGACAGCGCAAAAAATTAATTTTGTAAAATCTTTTAAATTTTGTCTCATTTGAGGCCCACTAGTGGTTTTTGGACACCAGTTTGAAAAACCCAATCATTTAAATTTTTGGTCTCTTCTCCAGATCCATGTCGTAATGGTGGTACGTGTGTTGATAAAGTGGGCCGGTTCTTGTGCGAGTGCAGAGCTGGTTTCTATGGCGAGCGCTGTGAGGAGGAGGTGGACGAGTGTGCTAGCAATCCCTGCTGGAATGGAGGTCGCTGCACTGACTACGTGAACAGCTACACATGCCAGTGCCCGCCTGGCTATGACGGCATCAACTGTGAACGTGATATCCCAGATTGCACTGAGACGTAGGTTTTCCATATAAATTATACAGGTATTGTTGTATTTCATTGTATCATATATATGTTTATCCATTCACTCTTACTCCATAGCTCTTGTCTCAACAATGGAACGTGTGTGGATGGAATAAACCGTTTCACCTGCCGCTGTCGGCATGGTTTTTTGGGTCAGTTCTGCCAGTTTGAACTGAACGAGTGTGACTCTCATCCCTGTAAAAATGGTGGCACCTGCATAGATGGCCTGGGGACCTTCCACTGCACCTGCCCACTGATGTATAATGGAAAAACCTGCGAGGTAAAAACTGTCCATTCAGTCCATTAGATTTTACAGCCACACGGTCCGTTGTTCCTCAAGGATTAGATGTTGAGTTAAGCCTATATTCTGGACTATCTGCTAATTAATTGCCATTAAAACATGAAATATTCTTTCAACTCAGCTAATACATACTAAACACTCAGTTGGAGTAATACAATTATTATTTTCGTGTGTTGAAATTTGGTTTCCAGTAAGCGATTGTTCTGCGATAAAGTTGGTTGATTAATTGCCCTGACATTCTGCAGTCAATGGTGAACGTGTGCAGTAAAATTAAGTGTCTGAACGGAGGTACGTGCATCCAGAAGGAGATGGATTGGAGATGCAGCTGTCAGCATGGCTGGACAGGCCTGTACTGTGACATCCCCAATATGTCCTGCCAGGCTGTTGCCAAAAACAAGGGTGAGACAGTAGACAGACTGACTAACTGTTTTGAAATGCAGCAAAATGTAATAAAGATTAAGTTGTAGGTTTGATTGAATTCTTAATGTAACTTCTGATATGCTCCAGGTGTGGTGGTGGACATGGTGTGTATGCACGCAGGGCGCTGTATCGACAAAGACAACACACACCAGTGTATGTGTCAGAGAGGTTATATGGGCAGTTACTGTGAGCTTGGGGTGGATGAATGTCTCTCCAACCCCTGTAGAAATGGAGGGACCTGTGTGGACTACCAGGGTGGATATGACTGCAAGGTACAACTGATCTCACTTTTTGTTTCAAAAACAAATCTCACCAACCCTAAACTTTTAAACAATATTATATATAGAAATAATATACAATAGAGAAATCTATGTATCTTCTAATATCTAAACCTCTCGCTTTCTCTGTTAGTGTAAAGCAGGTTATCAGGGTGTGAATTGTGAATATGATGTTGACGAGTGCCAGTCGAGTCCCTGTCGCAATGGAGGCACCTGCATTGATTTGATCAACCGCTTCTCCTGTGCATGTCCTCCTGGCACCAAAGGTATGACTGATTCTTAATGCATTATGTTTAATGGTTAGATGTTACGCTGATATGTAAATGTCCCCTGACCACCTCTTCTCTGATGTGCAGGTTTGCAGTGTGAGGTGGATGTGAATGAATGCGCCCCAGAGTTCGGCGCACGCTGTAAGAATGGTGGCCAGTGTGTGGATGGTGTGGGGCGGTACATTTGCTCCTGCCCTCCTGGTTTCACTGGAGAGCATTGTGAGGGAGATGTGAACGAGTGTCTTTCTGGACCTTGCCATCCAGCCGGCACCATTGACTGTGTGCCGCTCACCAATAACTATCAGTGCCGCTGTCGTCTCGGTTATACTGGTGAGGTCTTATTTTAGAATCATAGAATATCATACTTGCTATTTTAATTTGGTTCAAATTAACTATATTATTTTTCTTATGCACTTTTGTGCTCTTCGTCCCCCTGTAGGGCAACACTGTGAGTTAATGGTCGATCTGTGCCAGTCCAAGCCATGCCACAACAATGGCAGATGTGCCATGAACACAAGTTCATTACATGGATACACCTGTACCTGCCATCCTGTAAGTGCAGTGTTAGGATTTATATGTGTACACACAACCATTCAAATGTGTGGGGTTTTAAGGTTTTTAAGTCTCTTATTTGATCAAACAGTAAAACCAGTAAAGTTGTGAAACAAAAAAAAATTAAAATAGCTGTTATTTTTTTTTATTTATTTTAAAATTTATTCTTGTGAAGGCATAGCAGAAATTTCAGCCTCATTACTCCAGTCTTTAGTGTCACATGATCCTTCAGAAATCATTCTAATATGCTGTTTTGATGCTCAAGAAACATTTCTTATTATCAATGTTGAAAACCGTTATGCTGCTTAATATTCAGGATTCTTTGATTTAATAGAAATAAAAAAAACAGCATTTATTTGAAATAGAAATCTTATTGACCTCAAACTTTTGAATGGTAGTGTGTATGTGTGCGTGTGCAAGCAATTAAATTTTTGCTGTACTGTGAAGCATTCCCTAATTTTGGTAAATACATAAAGCCTTTATCGAATATTCACTAACTGTTCTCTGAGAGGTGAAGGATATTTTAATGACTAATATGTCTCTTACTGTGCTTTCCGACATTTCTCTTTCAACCTTTAATGGCTGCGTTAGCTTTGCTTTATTCTGTTTTGCTTGAGTGAAAATGTTTCCTTGTCTGAAGGCTGCTTATTTCTCTCCTTATTCTCATGCTTGCACTAAAGACTGAAGCTGCATAAATCAGGTATGAAGTGAAACTCTGATTCCCTCTTAACTCGTCTTTCACTCTTCTTTCACTCACTGCTGCTGTCTTACTAGCCCCCAGTCATTTCGTTGTAAGGTAGCACCATGATTTGGTTTATTTTTTCTAACGGCCTCTGTGTGGCGCTTTCAGGGTTACACTGGTTTCAACTGTGGTGATTTTGAGATCTTCTCCTGTGCCAGTTTGCATTGTCAAAATGGCGGACAATGCGTGGAGATAAAGGGTCGCCCGCAGTGCCGCTGCCCAATTGGTTTTACCGGACCGCACTGTGAGAGCATCACAAACCGCTGCATGTGTCAAAACGGTGGCACATGTATACCAGATGATTCCAACAAGTTCAGCTGCCGGTGTCCACCCGGCTTCAGTGGGTGGACCTGTCAAACGTATAGACCTTCCTGCCCATATTTGGAGTGCGAACAGCGGGCAGGAGACAAAGTATGTGACCCGCAATGTAAGAACCCAGAATGTGAGTGGGATGGAGGCGACTGTACACTACACTGGGACAAGCCCTGGAAGAACTGCACAGCCTCCGTACCCTGCTGGGACTTGTTCCATAATGGCCGCTGTGACCCAGAATGTGACAATTCAGGCTGCCTATTTGACAGCTTTGAATGCCAGAAAGGTTCATCGGCGGGCCCAAGCACTTGCAAGTATGTGTCCCATTGTATTTCTCACACTCTAGAGGATCACTGCTCTTCTTTGAGAAACTTGCAAAGATAATGCATGACAAATATTTATCCTAAAAAGATGTATATTACAGTTTTTACTGTATTTTTGATCAAATAAATTCGGACATGTTTAGCATAGACTTTTGCGAAAAACATAAAAAAAACTTGCAGACCGCAAATATATATTTTTCCATTATATGTATAATAATAAATATTTATTACCCTCATTTCTCTTTAGATATGACAGATACTGTGCAGATCATTATGCCAATGGTCATTGTAATCAGGGCTGCAACACAGAAGCATGTGGCTGGGATGGTCTGGACTGTGCCACAGATACTCCTCCCAAGCTGGCTGAAGGTACACTGGTTATCGTGGTGCTGCTGCAGCCCGAGGAGCTTTTGGGTGACCTTAAAGGTTTCCTGCGCTCTTTGGGGACACTCCTGCACACCAACCTGCGACTTAAGCTGGATGAGCATAAGAGACCTATGGTGTATCCATACTATGGAAATGAGGAAGATGAAATTCAAAACAATATTGCCACTATGAAGCAATGTGGAAAACGAGAGCTGGAGAAGGAGGTTATTGGGTATGTTCCTCACCCAAAAATGAACATTTTGTTATTTACCTTCATGTTGTTGTGTTTGTATAAATTAACATGGTTTTGGATATCTCCTTGATATATCTTTAGATCAAAGGTTCACCTGGAGATTGACAATCAACAGTGTTCTCAGCACTCGGACGAATGCATCTCCAGTGCAGACCAGGCTGCAGCATTCATAGCCGCCGAGTCCCTGAAATCGGAGCTGCCGTACCCCGTCTACTCTGTGGGCAGTAAGTGAACTACCAAAACAGGGTCATAGCAAATTAAATTGTAGTTTTCACTGTGTTGTTCTCTCTTTATAAACTTTAACCATCCTCTTCCACCTCAGGTGATAAAGATTCAGTACCCACCATGCCTCCTCTCCTGTACCTGGTTGCTGTGGCTGCAGCTATCATCATGCTGATTTTGTTGCTGGGTGTGTTGGCTGCCAAGCGCAAACGCAAGCATGGGACTTTATGGCTTCCTGATGGCTTCCTGGCAAAGAAAGACTGCAAGCGGAGGGAGCCAGTGGGACAGGATGATTTTGGCATGAAGTAAGTGTGCACCTTACTCTACAGCGTTCTCAAGATATTTGCTGCCTTCAAGTTGTCATGGGAAGTTCCTGATTAATAAGTTGGAATGATGTGACAGTGTGCTTTCAACTGATATTGTATATATTATATATATTATACATTTAACATATTATAGACTTTTTATTATTATTTAAAATGTGTGAGTGGGCAATTTCATATTTCTTATTTTTTAGCGCTTATGTGATAAAATGAATATACAGTAACAGTATGATGCTTTTAAGCAACAACAGCCAGAATCTTTTTTTACATGCTTCTGTTTACCTGTTGATTTCAGGTGGCATCTTAAGTCAATCCTTCTTCCCTTATCCTCCCCTTTTTTTCAGGAGCATGCCAAAGCCACAGGATGGAGGGTTGATGGATGGCAGTTCTACCCATCATTGGTCAGAGGAGGATAATCTAACTAAAAAACCTAGGGTAAGAGACGGTACCTCCACAGCCCTGAAGATGACCGTAACAGATCCCTTTGTTTATGATCAATCTGAATGGACCCTTCCAACCTCACAGATGGAGGATAAGCCATTGCTTCCTGTCGGAGTGGATGGAGGAGTGGACAGGAGAGAGTGGACCCTGCAGCATCACAAAGCCGCTGACATCACACTCACTCCCCCTCAAGCGGACATAGACATGGACAGCCTGGATGTCAATGTTAAAGGACCAGGTTAATAGACAGATTCTTACTTACAATCTGAGTAGATGAGGAAAGAAGATTTTTGCCCTTTTAAATTCTCTTTCATGCTTATAGATGGTTTCACTCCTCTCATGCTGGCATCTCTACGAACTGGCAGCAGCCCCGATTGTGGCAGCATGCTGGGAGATGAGGACGAGGAAAGTGGAGCTGACGAGCCTGACACAAACGTCATAACCGACTTAATTGGCCAGGGTGCGTCACTCAATGCCCAGACAGATCGCACTGGAGAGGCTGCCCTTCATCTCGCTGCACGATACTCCCGAGCTGATGCTGCCAAGAGACTGCTGGATGCTGGTGCTGATGCCAATGCTCATGATAACATGGGCCGCACCCCTCTACATGCGGCCGTGGCGGCAGACGCCCAAGGAGTCTTCCAGGTGAGGGCATGTGCTTTCACTCGTATGACTGCTAAGCCTAACTTCATACTATATTGTTCATATATCATAATATATTGTTATCCACCAATTTTTTAAAGAATATTGTCGTAATTGTTTTTTTGTTATTTGATATTTGCGTTTTTAGCTGTTCTGATACCTACTTTGGCTGCATTTACACTGCAAGTCTTAATGCACAGATCCAATCTTTTGACCATATCCGATTTTTTTTTTGACCCTTCTGTATACATTCACTTTAGACACGACTGGTATCCGATATCTGTGTTTACATAATTCCTGCCCAAAATGATAGTCAATGATTGCTTTACTATGCACATGGTAGACCCTCGGGTTTTGAATGGCCATGCTATTAAAATTATTTATATAATGCACGTCAAGTGGCCATTATTATTTGCCAGCATGGACAACAGCTGTCATGGATGTTTTGCAGCACAAAATCTGACTGAACAGATAAATAACGGTAATTTTCATTTGTTAGGCTATTTTATCTACAGCTCGTTAGAGGTGGAATTTTTAGTGAAATAAAGTAGCACCAAGATGATATTTATTTAAATGAATTCGAATTAATTAACGAGAGAGAGAGAGAGCGCGTGAAGCTTGCGAACAAGTGAAGTTATCACGTCATTGCTAAGAAATGTAATGTAGCTTTAGCGAAGTTGTATTTATCAAATTCACAGGGCATGGGTTGAAAACAGCTCCTGAATGTGCAATTTCTTACCTAGCCTATATAAAGTTTCCATCTAAATAAAATGCGAGCGCATGCACGTCTGGCAAACGTGTCCCCCTCGCATTGGGAGTTCTGTGGGGATTCGGATATGTGTGTTTAGACGTAGGTCGGATGTCCAGATTTTGGATATGTATCCAATTAAAATACACATTTGGAAGTGGCTCAGATCGGATGCAAAAAAATCGGATCTCTTGTGGATTTTTGTGTTTACATGTGTGCAACAAATGTAAATCTGTGTCAGATGTGAGCAAAAAATCTGATTTTTTTGTGCCAGTGTAAATGCAGTCTTTGTTTTTTTTAAATTTTTTATAGGAACTCCTGCTTTATTTTCTGAATATCTTTTCTGCAGGCAGTTCTTATGCAATGTGGAAAAATGTTCATATATATATATATATATATATATATATACACACACACACATTCATACATACATAGATACTGTAGTTTGCAGATATATATTTTTATTTTCTCTCTATATTCATGGTTTGTGAAAAATGTTTTCAGATTTTTTTGTTTGCACATACCAATCATTACTGTTATGTGTTTTTGAACTCCAGATTCTCATCCGTAACCGTGCCACGGATCTTGATGCCCGTATGAATGACGGCACCACACCACTCATCTTGGCAGCCAGACTGGCAGTGGAGGGCATGGTGGAGGAGCTGGTGCACTGCCATGCAGATGTCAATGCTGTGGATGACCATGGTAAGATGAAAACCCATATGAACATGCATCAAAGAAAATAACTTTGTTGATAAATGGAAAGGAAATTAATTTCAGAAATAAAAAGGACACCCTGTTTAATCTCATTGCTCTCATCTCATCCTCAGGCAAGTCGGCTTTGCACTGGGCCGCTGCTGTTAATAATGTAGACGCCACTCTAGTGCTACTGAAGAATGGAGCCAATCGGGACATGCAGGACAACAAGGTACTTGTTCATGTCTATTTGTTTATGTGTATGTTTAATCACTTTTTGAGTACACAGATGTTTTGTGTGTCAGCCAAACACTTACGTTTGGTTTGTTCTGTGATGTAGGAGGAGACCCCCTTGTTCCTGGCTGCCAGGGAGGGCAGCTTTGAAGCGGCCCAAGTCCTCCTAGATCATTATTCAAATCGTGATATCACAGACCACCTAGATCGCCTGCCTCGTGATACTGCGCAAGAACGAATGCATCATGACATTGTGCGTCTGCTGGACCAGTACAACCTGGTGCACAGCCCACACTCTGGGCCTAACCACATGGGCAATGGCGGGGGACACTCCTCTATGGTCTGTGGGACAAACGGCACAGGATTCATGATTGGCATGCGTCCAGGACCGCAGGGCAAAAAGAATCGCCGAGCAGGAGGTAAAGCAAACACTGTTGCAGCCGGGACAGCCAAAGATCTAAAAGAAATGAAGGCGAAGAGGCGGAAGAAGCCGACCGGAGGAGAGGGGCCAAATGTGGTGGCGGTGGCTGGAGCCAGCGGAAATGTTACCAAAGCAGCTGGCGGTCTCTCAGAGAGCTCGGTCACCATGTCACCTGTGGATTCGCTGGAGTCTCCACACTCGTACGCTGGAGAGGCAGTGGCCACCTCCAGCACGGTAAATTCTCCCCCTCTGCTCAGCAGCCCATCCGTGAGGCCCATGCTGCCTCCTGTGAGTCACATGTTGGGCCAGCAGCAAAGCTGGGTGGGTCTGGCCAAACACAGCTACAATGGTCACATGTTTGGCCTCATGTCACCCCACCAGATGAGTGCGGGCCACACCAGCATGCAGCAGCACCACAGCCCGGGCATGCTCACCCCGATGAACGTCACCATGAGCCGTGAACAGCTGCCGCCCATTGTCACCTTCCAAATGATGGCGGCAGGCAACAGGCAGAGCCTCCTCAAACAGGCGCAGCAAGGGCAGATGCAGGCGCAGGGGCAAAATCAGGCACAAAGTCAGCACCTGCACTGTAATCAGAGTATGATGTACCCCATGCCTGATGTGGGAATGCAGCACGGCCTGTCACATACCCTTCCGCACCCCCACGGTCACAACCACACACTCCCTCATGGGCTACCTGAGAGCCAAGCACGGCAAGTAGCATCCTATCAGCCACGCCAGAGCCCCGTGGATAAATATCCCACGCCACCTTCCCAGCACAGCTACGCTCCTGCCGGCTCCGAGGGAACCACCCCTGGTCATCCCACACACAAACCCAGCGAACACCCCTACCTCACCCCCTCTCCCGAATCGCCCGACCCCTGGTCCTCCTCGTCACCCCACTCCAACTCAGACTGGTCCGATGTCACCACAAGTCCCACCCCTCTAGGAAATCTCCACACAGTGCCCCTTTCCCGCCACACACACATTCCTGAACAAGCCCAGCGGCAGCCCCCGTCACAGGCCGCGCAGCCGACGCAGTCCCAGCAGTCACAGCGCAGCAGTGTGTACGCGTAGGAACTTGGACCTTCGAGAGTTTAATTGCACGGCTGTTTTTATTCTCTCTCTTCAGCTGTCAGGGGAGAGGCTATTTATCCTTTCTCCACCCTTCATGTCTTTATTATGCTCTGCATGTTGACTTTGAAGTTTTCATATCGTAAATTCCCATCAGCCTGGATATTTCATTGCACAGAAGCCCCGGACTAAACGGATCCTGTTAACGACCGTCTACGATCTAGGGCACTGTTACCTATGGACAATCACAGTGCCAAACTAAGGAGTCTCGTTTGTGGTTACTGTCCCCAATTTGGGGAAATTTATTTCAAGTTTTAGTCAAACCTTTTACAATTTGAAGGAAATTTTCTCATTTAATCTGCCGTCTTTCTTTGATAATTTTTATTAATATTAATTAAAAAGTCAGATATGCTTAGTTGGTACCAACCTTGAAGGGATAGTTTACACGAAAATGAAAACTATAGCATAATTTACTCACTCTTATGTTGTTTCAAACCGGTATGACTTACTTCTGTGGAGTTCAAAAGGAGATATTTTTAAAAAAATGTCTGTTTTTTGTCCATACAATAAAGTCAGAGTGGTTTAAGGTTGTTTTGGACCCCATTGACTTTCATTGTATGAAGAAAAACATTCTTCAAAAATATCTTTTGTGGTCTGCAGGAGTCATACAGGTTTGAATCTACATCAGTTTTTTTGGTGAGCTATGCTTTTAACTGATAATTTCATCTTTTTAATATGATGGGTCAGCTTTCATGTGTTCTCGGTGTGTTTTTTTTTTAGGTCAACCTGCTTTTTTTTTTGTAGTGATGAAATGTTTCTTAAATTAATTGGTACTTTTTTTGCGATTGGTAGCATGAATGTGCTACACATAGATCTCCTTCATTCATGTGTGGTTCAGAGTTAAGCTGTGGTGTAAATAGTTAAATGTTACATTTTTATGTATTTCCATGTTGTCTGTTACGGTTTATCCTCTGCCTTGCCAATGATTAAAAGAGGTAAAAGGAGGTGTGTAAATATGAATGGGATCCACTTGGTTTCTTTTAAAAAGGTATGCAGTATTCAGTGGCCGCACAAAAACGACAAGAGGTTTGAAGAGGAATTCCAGCTGCCATCATCAAGCCACGTGAGCCTTTTGGAAAAGGAAACATTGAGACGTATAATATTAGTGCTTTTTACAACATATTTGTAACCATTGTTACTATTTGATTTGTTCTGCCTTTTTTGTGTTACTGTATATTAATATTCTGAGCATGATTCTAAAGTTGTATCTTTTATTTACACGAGTTTTAAATACGTCATGTATTTTCTTCATCCTAATTACAATCAGCCTGTCTGTGCAACCACGTGGTAATTTAGAAATCATACTTTATACAATCTAAATGTGCTGTTTCACTTTTTCTGTTTTGTGTTTTTGAGCAAAGCTTTATGAAACTGATTAGTACAATCACATTTTTTAAATGTGTTTTGCACAATAAAGCCCCTGGGTCTCTTAAATGCCAAATAAACACTCATAATAGTTTTTAGAAATGCATGCATATTTTAGCCAGAGTGATGATGAAATACTGTCGAAGGTCTTATGAACGTCCGGAACGCTGTATTTGTGCAGGTGGGTGGATCAGAGATATTGTGTGTGCTCAAGGTCAATATTAAGAGTCTGCTTATGCAAATAGATTATTTTTCTATTTGGTAACAGTTGATATCCTGTAGCACTTGAGGGCCCTTCAACAGGATGATCTTTAGTGTACTAAAATCTGAGGAATTTAATGGGTGTTAGTCCACCAAATAGCAAAGCTTTTGGAGCATTGTATTTTCACCCAAATGTTATGCAAGGCTATTTTTATATGTGCTGTATATAATTTTATGTTTTTGTTTTTTTATGCTTATTGTACTTTCTTTGACTTTCACCAAATATATGCATACAGTATGCTATAATGAAGTTAATGTTTCGTCTTAGTTTTTTGTAGATTACAATTTGTGATTCAAAGGAGAAAAACAAAACTGTGTATTGGAAATAATCCAAGACAATTCATGGTTAAAATAGAGATGAAACACAAATAAAGGAAAACCTTTACAAATTGATCTGGCTAAATGTCTGAGTCTCTTTTTGTTGCTGGTACACTAAAAAACAATCTATCTGTCTGAATTTTATGTATTTATTAGATTGATTTATATTAGTGTGTCACAATTGCCCACTACTTGCAAAGGGTATTTAATAACAATGATCGAAAACGAAGACTAAAATACAAAGCAGGTGAATGCGCGCTTCTCAAAGTTTCTGTTCGATATCATTCTGTCCGCCAACCGACAGGTGGCGACAACGACTCATAATGAGGATCGAAACAACAAAAACACTAGCAAGTACTGCAAGATTGTTGATATAGATTTTCTACACTTCACTTGACAGTCTGCTTTTCATTCTTGATGAATGAGGGTATCCGGCATGGGTGGACACGTAACAGATGAACATGCGCAAGGAACACCCAGAACCTGATTTCCTCAAATTTTAGCTTAGCTGGAGTAGCTCTCGGTGTTTAGCTGTCAAATTAAGACAGTACTGAACTATTTAACTTACTGTATGTAGATTCAACTTATGTAGAACTCATCTTGAAGGATGGATATTTGACGGGGTTTTAACGATTAGGTTTGCCTCCAAACTCATAAACAAACTACAACTCTTCCGGATCTTCAGTAATCTTCAGAAAAGGTGAGACTGTGAAAATATAACGTTATGTGATATTTAACTTCCAGCTAAAAACGAATTAGGATCATAGTTTTATATTAAACGTGTGTCCTCTCTTGTCTGCTTGCTATTATGATTTGCGGTAAAATATTGACATTTAGTTTTAGAATTTTAGTCATTAAACGTTACATTTAGTTTATTAATTTAGTCACTTGTAAATCCTCTTTACAACTGACTTTATTTACGCTTAAGTTGCGGAATATTTTACGTTTTTTTTTTTTTTTTTAACCAATTCGCCCGTAAGTGATAAATATATAATTATTTACCCTCATGTTGTTTGACTTTATTTCTTTCGTGGAAACACAAAAGGAGATGTAAAGCAAAATGACAGCCTCAGTTAGGGTGAACTAGTCTATCCCTTTAAATGTCCTAAATTTAGCAAACTGCAGGGTTAATGTTTGATTTCTTGGTCAAAGATACTATACTGTGTGAACACTTCATAATAACTGTTGTTTATGGCCATTAATGTTTACAGAGCAGCTTGCTTGTCAGACCCAGCTGGGACAACATTGTATTTCAACATCTGTCTGCTCTTTGCCCCTTTCTTTCTCATGTCACCCCAGTCTGTCCTGGTCTCCTCGTGAGAGGCTGTCATCATGGCATCAGTCAAGCTGAAATACCTCTCTCTGGGGGTTCTGGTGTTCCAGACCACGTCCCTGGTGCTGACCATGCGTTACTCGCGCACCTTGCAGGGTGAAGGGCCGCGTTACCTGGCCTCCTCTGCAGTGGTGGTGGCAGAGTTCCTCAAGATCCTCACTTGTGTGGGACTCGTCTTCAAAGATCACAGTAAGTTTCATGGTGCTTCCTTTCTCCCTGAGATTGGTTTGATATCTTTTTTCTGAAAGCACCACTGTATCTTAGAAAATCATTCACCCCTTATTTTGTGGGTGACTGTAAATGCAGTGAGAAATTCAATCTCTGTGTATGCAAGATGTGTGAGACAAAGAGTTGCATTTGCATAGTCTGGTTTGCATTGGGATTTACTTCCAAAAGTTTTGTGGTACTCACCTTTCAACACAGAACAGCATCTGATGTAATGTCTCTATAAGAAATTAAAAAATATTGTATTAAAATGTCTCTGTAAGGTAGTGATTCCCAAACCTTTTTGTCATCCGAAACTCTTTGACCTAAAATATTTATTAAGTACCTCCAAAGATTTTAAGTTATTATTTCAATCATTTAATAACACATTTGCATGTTCATGGTTCTTAGATGTTGGTTATTGCTCACATGATAAACAAATAGCCAAATAAACAAATGAAATGTTATTAAGTGTTTTAATATGATTGTTTTTATTTTAAAATCCTTTATTTTAGTTTTACATTTTGTGATTTCATTATTATTAGCTTCTTGTCAACCCTTTGCATTTCGCTTCAACATGACCGAAATAGACTGAAGAAAATACAGTCAAATTTATGGTGCAGCAGTCTGTGTGAACAGTTCAGAAAACAGAAGAAGCAGTGTACCACTTTATGTAGAGAATTTCTGTCCATCCAAAAGTAGTAAGTAGATCAATAATGAATTAATTTACAGTCAGAGAAAACAAAACAGAATGTGTAATTCTACCCGTGAATTTCTTCATTGACATTGTACCTCAGATTGTAAATATTTTTAAAATATTTGATACCACTAGCCTGGAAAATTATGCTAAATCCAGTGATTACTTTTTTCTTGTAAGTGCTGATAATATCAACCTGTTCCAGTCTTCAGTGTCTCGTGATCCTTCAGAAATGATTCTAATATGCTGATTTGGTGCTCAAGAAACATTTCTTATTATCATGGTTGAGAACAGTTGTGCTGCTTAATATTTTTGTGTTTAAAAGAACATAATTTATTTGAAATTAAAAGCTACATTGGATGGAATGGCTGTGAATATGATTTATTATTTCCGGGTAACTGTAGTGTCTGTGTGAAACAGGTTACAGTGGCCGAGCACTGAGCAGTATTCTGAGACAGGAAATTCTACACAAGCCTATAGAGACGCTGAAGCTGGCAATTCCTTCAGGGATCTACACGCTACAGAATAACCTGCTCTACGTAGCACTGTCCAACCTTGATGCGGCTACCTATCAGGTAAGTCACTATCCATCCATTAGTTGCCTTATTTTTTATGGCTATCATTCTTATATATATATTTTTTTCCTGTACACTTCTAGGTGACATACCAGTTGAAAATCATTACCACAGCCCTGTTTTCTGTGTTTATGCTGGGCCGCAGGCTCGGGGTGTTCCAGTGGTTGTCTCTGCTAATTCTTATGGCCGGCATTGCACTTGTACAGGTAAAAATACCTTGATTATAAAAAAAAAACTCATTTTTGTTATAGTCTTTGATGTATTCATGTAATTCATGATTGTTTGTTTGGACAGTGGCCAGCGGACTCCCAATCAGACCCTCAAAAAGAGCAGCTGACTGCAGGCTCACAGTTTGTTGGGCTGGTGGCTGTGTTGGTGGCCTGTTGCTCTAGTGGGTTTGCTGGTGTCTACTTTGAGAAGATCCTTAAAGAGACCAAGCAGAGTGTTTGGGTCCGAAACATCCAGCTTGGTAAGTATGTTTATAAAGAAAATGGCTCGTATATTAGCCTAAACATCGCTATATTGAGTTCAAAAGTGGGTCAG
This sequence comes from Sinocyclocheilus anshuiensis, assembly GCF_001515605.1. NCBI lineage: Eukaryota > Metazoa > Chordata > Actinopteri > Cypriniformes > Cyprinidae > Sinocyclocheilus > Sinocyclocheilus anshuiensis. The sequence continues at coordinate 67,463 of NW_015544153.1, forward strand.
TTATGCATAAAGAAATAGTTCATGCAAAACTGAAAATGTATTACCCTCAGGCCATCCAGGAATGTATTTGAGTTTGTTTCTTCATCAAAAGAGATTTGGACAAATGTAGCATTACATCACTTGCTCACCAGTGGATCCTCTGCAGTGAATGGGTGCCGTCAGATTGAGAGCGCAAACAGCTGATAAAAACATCACAATGATCCACAAGCAATCCACATGACTCCAGTCCATCAATTAATGTCTTGTGAAGCAGAAATCTTCTTTAAACTGTTGCTTTCCATCTAAAATAGGAGTGCTCTATTGATAATATTGCTTTCTCCAGTGAAAAAGCCATCTCATCTGAATCAGGAGAGAACTAGGCAGAGATCAAGCACTGTTTACAATTGAAAACAGTCAAAAACACTATTAAACAAACATGTCGGTGGATTTTAATGTGAGAGGACAACAGGGGATGGACTTTTGCGCCATAAGTGACGGTTTGATTTTAAGATACCTTGATGCATCTTTTCACTTCACAAGATATTAATTGATGAATTGAAGTTGTGACGATTACTTGTGGATAATGGTGGTGTTTTTATCAGCTGTTTGAACTCATTCTGACAGCACCCATTCACTGCAGTGGATCTTTTGGAGAGCAAGTGATATAATGCTAAATTTCTCCAAATCTGTTCTGATGAAGAAACAAACTTATCTACATCTTGGGTGACTTGGATTTTATTTTGGGTAATCTATTCCTTTAATTAGATTAAAGTTTTTAATTAGTCTTGCTGTAATGCCGAGTTCACACTGCACGATGTTAGCACGATTTTTCACTCGCCGACTGGTTTTGCGAAATCGCCGACAAATGCCCGAAATTGGAGGCAAATCGGTGCTCGTTCACGCGAGTGACAATCACGCAGTGTGAATTATCAAAGACGCTCACACTGCACAATTTTCAAACTCGTCGGATCGCCGTTGTTTTTCACACTGCGTGACTATCTAGCATTCAGTTGCTGCTGTGTTCACATTGCACGATGGATAAAAAAAAAATATATATAGCCTGCAAATTGTCTGTGAGCTGATTTCCAGCTACAAGGAGAAAAAGAAAAACAGATTATGCAGGAGGGAGATGCAG
>NW_015544153.1:68687-77691 GCF_001515605.1 Sinocyclocheilus anshuiensis
ACCCCCGAACGCGATTTTTACTGGGGGACCCCCTCGAAAGCAATTGGGCTATTTTCAGGCTAGTTTTGAGTAGTTATTGGGTGGGTTTTGTAGCGAAAACCTGGCAACCCTGCACCAGACAGAGTTATCTGTGATTCTCCCTATTGTAAAGTCATGCAGTGTGTAACCTCCTGTTGTCGTTCCATCGTGCAGTGTGAACACAGCAACAACTGAATGCTACCCCAGATAGTCGTTCAGTGTGAAACCAACAGTGATGCGACGTCTTTGAAAATCGTGCAGTGTGAACTTGGCATAAAGAGCATTGATGATTTGCTTGGTATTTAAATTAGATTTTTACACCTCCTGCCATGTAAAAGTATTAAATATGTGAAATAGTATTTCACATATTACTGTTCAAAAGTTAAATTAAACTGCATTTAAAATGTATTAAAAAAGAAACATTTCAAATTCTAATAATATTTCACAATATTATTGTTTTACTGTATTTTTGATCAGATGCAATGAACTTTTGAATGGTAGTGATTTTTTTTATTTTTTTTACTTTTGAATGGTTGGTTTGTTAATGATCTTAAGGCAGTTGGGACCACAGTCACCAAGCAAAACATTGGTAACACACTACGCCGCAATGGACAGAAATCCTGCAGCACACGCAAGGTCCCCCTGCTCAAGAAGGCACATGTACAGGCCCGTTCTTTGCCAAAGAACATCTAAATGATTCAGAGAAGGCTTGGGAGAAAGTGCTGTGGTCAGATGAGACCAAAATTTGTGGAATGGGCTACAAGACCTTCAGCAAGAAGCTTGGTGAGAAGGAGACAACTGTTGTTGCGATTATTCGGAAATGGAAGAAATACAAAACAACCATCAATTGGCCTCGGTCTGGAGCTCCGTGCAAGATCTTGCCTCATGGGGTAAGAATGATCATGAGAAAGGTGAAGGATCAGCCCAGAACTACACGGGAGGAGCTTGTTAATGATCTTAAGGCAGTTGGGACCACAGTCACCAAGCAAATCATTGGTAACACACTACGCCGCAATGGACTGAAATCCTGGAGCGCCCGCAAGGTCCCCCTGCAAGAAGGCACATGTACAGTCCCGTTTAAAGTCTGCCAAATAACATCTAAATGATTCAGAGAAGGCTTGGGAGAAAGTACTGTGGTCAGATGAGACCAAAATTGAGCTTTTTGGCATTAACTCAACTCGCCGTGTTTGGAGGGAGAGAAATGCTGACTATGACCCCAAGAACACCATCCCTACAGTAAATATTTTCCCCACTGTATATAAATGTGTGTGTGTATATTGTAATTAAGTTGTAATCCTATTCACTTAATTTGTTTCAAAAAACATATCTCAGTGCTGTGGTATATGAAACAAAAGTAAATGTTTTGCTCTCTGGGTCTTCTGTGTGCAGGCATGTTTGGCCTGGTTTTTGGGATCTTCGGGATGTTGGCCTACGATGGTGACAGAGTCCAAGAACACGGAATGTTTCAGGGCTACAACACGCTAACCTGGATTGTGGTCGCTCTTCAGGTGAGCCTGAACACTTTTCAGTACAAGTAGGGCTGTGCAAAAAATCGGATGCGATTTTCATGCGCATCTCGTCAGTAAAGGCGCTCCTGTGATTAGTAGTAAATCTCCAGCACGTGCTTTCAGGTGGAGCGGCATTTACTACACAGAGCCGTAGTTCACTGACAAGCTATGCAAAATCGCATTCAAAATCCCAGGCGATTCATTGCCAATTATGAACACGATTTTGCGTAGCTTGTCAGTGCGCATGAAACTGACGAGATGCGCATGAAAATCGCATTTGATTTTTTGCACAGCCCTAACAAGACTTGTGAAGTACAAAACAAGTTTACATGTGAATCAGAACTGATAATTGCTTCATCGTCAGCAGCCAACAGGAAGCCAACACAAGTGATTTTCCCTTGTAACACATTAATGTGAAACAATATAAATTTATTTTGTTTTTTGTTTTTTTCCCACAGGCACTTGGAGGGCTCGTGATCGCTGCTGTCATCAAGTATGCTGACAACATACTGAAAGGCTTTGCTACATCACTCTCAATTATCCTCTCCACATTAATTTCATATTTCTGGCTTGAGGACTTTGAGCCTACCAGGTAAAAAGGACATTTTTTTAATGTCTTGTGACCAATAAATGCTTTAAATTCAATTGATTTAAAGTAAAAAATAAAAATAAAAAAAAGAGGAATTTAATTGAAATGAACTGAAAACCCACGTGTTTTTCTTTTCTGTCCAGTGTGTTCTTCCTAGGCACAGTATTGGTCATAATGGCGACGTTTCTCTATGGTTATGAGAGCAAGCCGGCACCCAACCCAAGCAGAGCATGATAAGGGGATGGATGAGGTGAAAGTGGAGTGGAACAAAAGAATGAAATGAGTGGAAGGACAGAAAAGAGGAGAGGAGGCGCAGAGAGCGGGAAAAAAAGGATTGATACAAGGTTGGATAACAGGCTGGGCCACTGCTGTGGAGTGCTGAGCTGAAACACACTGGGTGAAATGCTCTGGGTCTTGGGTTTCAGTGAAACTCACGAAAAACATTAATCGGCGCTGATCACATTAATGGGTGATGGATAAAAACACTTCGTAATGTGCCATTTTCAAATCTTGCTGGATGCGCTGAGACCTTTTTTTGGACAATCAGGACTTGAACCTTGAGCACAAAACTTGTTTGGCTCTTCTTGGCCATTTAATATCCATTCATCTTCAAGAGGCAATGGCTGCTTTTGGTTTGCAACAGTGGCCTGCAGTAAATTGCCACAAATGAAACTTGAATCTCACAATGGATGTTACTGAGGGGGTCGTTGCATCACTGTATTTTTGTGTCATTATTCAAACTTCTTAAGTCCTAAAAATTATTTTATGCTATTTTAATTGACTGGGTTGCTGCGTTAGTTTCTGTGCCATAGAAGTTGATGGAATAAGGGATCTTTCGTGAATAGAATGTAAACTTTTGATATTATAATAATGAAAATGATAACAATACTTATGATGATGCTAGCCGGTCAGTTTGTGGGATGTTGTGATTACAGATTACCTCTGTCACCAGGCAACAAAGAATACTTGAGTTACTCCGTTATATATGCAAGGAAGTGCATTTTTTTAGCAACTTTGCACTATGTGTGAAGCTATATTAGTATCTGGTGAGGAGTAATAATAAATCAGGTGTATAATTGTCTTTTTGTTTATCTTTTTTTTTTTCCCAAACAAAACACATTTTTACCAGGGCAGCACAAAATGTAAAAGAAAAGGCTTGGCTTTTTTTTTTTTTTCAAAAGGTGTAAAAACAATGCATGCAGTCACAGCTTGAAAAAGTAATGAATTAAAAAGGAAAATAGATTTTACAGTTAGGATGCACTAGCTGCCCCAGTCCTTCAGAACACACTGAACCTCAAAATCAATAAACTCTACATTGACCTCCGAAGACCAGCATTGGTAATGTTGTTTTTGAAGTCTGTGCATCCCTTATGGCATCATAAATTCAGTTTATACAAATCCAGTGGCTTTAATGCTCAAGCGAACTGATTGGATTCATTTTTGATAATCAAGCAATGTTTGTTGTGCTTTTGTTTCTGGATGTGTGTGTGAAATCTCAATAGGAAGGTCTGGATGGTTTTCACCTCTAATGAGTAGCAGTGGGAGTTGGTGTTTGCAGCACTGTTCAAATCTTTTTCTTCCCCTCCCTCGATTCCTTCGCTCCCAGGTGAGCAGAACAGTGAATTAGTAGACAGCTCCAGACATTCTTAAGCTTAGAGCATAGAAATGTAAGCAGCTGAAGTTCCCACATTTCCACTGCAGCAGAATTCGCAGTCCAAATTATGCAGATTAGTCTTATATATCTTCTTAATTGATGCCGTGCTGAATAGCAGACATCTGATGGTTGGAGCTTTCTGCTGCCTTCAAATCAACTTTGAATAAAACTGAGTGAGCTAAAAGGCAATGCTAAATTCAGCTGTAGACCTTCTGAAGTCGTACATTCATGCACATCAGCTTCTCTTAGTTTGAAACATTGTGTATCTATAATTACGATGTAAAGATTGCTGCTCTACCTGAGCAAGGCTGGCTTCTGTGTAGCTCAGATGTTTTACACTTACAGAGAACTTTTAAAAGAGAATGTTGGAGCTAAGTAATCTGAATAGTTTGTGATCTCAACAGCCTTTTAGGGATATTCCACCTAAAAAATTTAAAATAAATTACAATTTTGTCATTTTATTCACTTTCATGTGGTTCCAAACCTGTATGCATTTTTTTTGTTCTGCAGAAGAATGTTTTGAAGAACATTGGGAACCAAACAACATTGGAGCCCAATGACTTCCAATTATATGGACGAAGAAAAAAAAAACACTAAGATATATTTCATAATATATTTTTTTTATGTTCCACAGAAGAATGTCATACAGGTTTGGAATGACATGAGGGGGAGTAAATTATGACAGAATCTTTATTTTTGGGTGGAGTATACCAGAAGTATGGTTTCTTTTCTTTGATACTTGAGTCTGAGGTTTTAAGGCAAATGTCAATATCAAATTAAAAGGGACAGTTCACCCAAACTATAATTTTTCCGAACCTGTATGACTTACTTACATCTGTGGAACGCAAAAGAAGATATTTTGAAAAATGTCTCAAGTGATTTATTTATTTTTGTCTGCACAATGAAAGTCAGTGGCGTCCAGTGTTTTGTTTCACTGGATGGTCAATATATCAGATAATACATTACACAGAAGGAACAAAAGTCATACAGGTTTGGAGTGACATGAGGGTGAGTAAAAGATTTCAGATTTTAATTTTTTGAACGAACTGTCCCTTTAAGTGTCTCCAGGGCCATTCAAGAACCAAGTATCTCTTTAAAGGCAGCAGTGTGGATTTAAGGCAAATTGACTTTTGATTTAAAAACCTTCAAGTTTTCCCACAACCTGCTACTTAGAGGGGATCACCACTAATGGTGGTCCTCGCTTGGGCCTCCACATTAGCACTTGAGCGTCATTAGCATTGGGTTTACCCAGAGCGTTAGGGGGGATCGGCTCCATATGAGTCAACACCTTGGGCTGGTCCTGGTGCACCCGGCCGGTGAGTCTTGCTCGAGAGCCCAGCGATTTGGAGGGGTCCACAGCGATGTCTACTTTCATCCTCCACTTAACTGTCTGCAGGAGGATCTTTTCCTGTGTGGCCATATTTAAAGCCACCAGCCAAGTGGTGAAGCTCTGGTCGCGTTTGATCCACGTGAGCAAAGCCACATTGCTCTCGCTCACCGGTACAGCCCATGTTACGCTGGGGTAGAAGTTATCATTCATGCTGACAGTGAAGCATGAAGGTTTGGACGTGGGGCCGGAGAGGGTCACAGTTTCAGTCGTGTTTCCGTACCATGGGTAACTCACGCCGTCCGAGTCGCTGATGGCCTTCACCAGTCCTTCCCGTAACTCTGGCAGCTCCCAGCTTGACCTGTGGAAATTAGCATTTAGAGGTTAAACAAACAACCGCAGTTGTGCTGTTGAATATGTAAGTGTAAAAAGATGGTGAGTCCAAGTGTACAAATGATAATTGTGTTAATGATGACATTCATTATCAGGGTCCCAGCTGCCAGTGTAAAATGACTCAGTGTGAGAGGACGTTAATGTGGCTGGGTGTTGTTAGGTATGACCCGACACTGGCATTTCTTCTTCAGTATGGCACCATCTGTGTCACAGAAAACCCCACGCAACCACCCGCTCAGGCAGTAATACACACCCCCACACACATGTCCACACCTCCACACAGACAGGCCCCCCAGGCAGCATCAGAAGGGCCCACATCACGCGTCACAGGGCTCGTGGGTGGGTGTGAGAATGTCTCTATCTCGTTTTTTTGTAAATAAGGCATTGAGCACGTAATTGCGTTCACCTGAAATGCTAAACTCTGTTTAGCGCAACCACGCTGATGTTTCAGAGCAGCTATTCTGTTTTTATCTGCTGCCTCTCCCCGTCTGATCCGGTGACAGGCTGTGAAACTCATTCGTGGGAGTATAAATGAAAGAGCAGTGACTGATGAAGGTGCAAATACTCCTCTCCTCAGGCACTGAGCTGATGTATGCATACTCTCTGTGAATATAAATCACTGGTGCACTGCACTGAAGTTATCCTTTGCTTTATACCATTTAAAGACATAATTAAACAACGTGCTACATATAAATGAAAGATTTACTCGGCGGATAGATCAGTGACATTTTCTAAAAAGACATACTCTAAAATACATTGAAAATCCTCTTCTATAATGAACCTGTTTTCAAATTACTAATTTAAATCAATTTTGATATATTTTTTAGTTGGCTTAATGTAAAAAAAATACTTTCCTGCGACCAAAAACCTCATTAAAGGGCTGAAATTCTAGACCATAGAAATGGAAATGTTGATGTAAGCTGTTCGGCTTATTGTTTTATTAGGCTATTACTTAAAAAATAATTTAAAATATTTAAATATAAATAACGTTTGTCCATCTAATCAAATTCATGACAACATTTAAGAAATGAAACTTTTTTTTTTCTTTCTTTCTTTTAAATCAGGTATTTTGACCTTTTTATGAAAATACACTTTTTGTTCAGGACAAATTGAGTAACTTTAAGGTAACTCTTGATACTCATGAATCGTGACTCAAAAGTCATGTATTTTATTACTTTTATAGTTGATGGTTACACTACTTAACGTTTTAGTAGTTGTTTATTGTTTGTTATAAACTGTTTTGTAAATATGTATGAAGTTACATTATGAGGTTACATTTGCCAAGAAGTTAGCACTTTTTTTCTAAGATTTCAAGCTTCTTTTTTTTTTATTTTGTATTTTTTTACGATTTTGTGATCTTGGACATCCTTATTTGGCATTGACCAAAGACTGCTCATCAGTTGCTAAATTTCCATAATTCTAGTTCAGTATATGTGTTTATGGTCAAGAGTAAGTCATAAAACATGCACCATGCTTACATGCCGAGGTCTCCATAAGTGTTGTAGAATTCCATTTGAGTGCACGCTTGAATCCAACCCACCACCCAAGCCTCGTTTCGATGGATCGGCGGCATTACTATCCGGGCGGAGGCCTTGAAGTATGGAGTTTTGTAGCGGAGCACTATGGGTGAATTCTCCTCGATCACTGTCGGGCAGTGGTCTATAGTAGCAGAGACGTCGTAAACAATGATGTTCTCGCGTTTAATTCGGGGTTTGCAGGCGACGCTCTGAAGGCAACCCATGGCTGGAGAGGCTCAGAATCAGGGTAACCAACCAACCATGAAGGGTGTGTGTGTTTTTTTTTTAATATAATTATACACATACATTTAAATTCCCGGAAAAACGCGTCAATCTAGCTCATGTCCAGTCCAGGCGCCCAATGTAGTTACTCCTCAAATTAATAAATGTATTTGAATTAAGAAACACAAATCAAGAAACAAGACATAAATCAATCAAAAGCAACTGTTTCCCCCCCCCCCCAGGTCATTGCCATTTAGATATAATCAACATCAGATCTCTGTCTCGTTACTCAACAGGATCAACAACAGGTTGCAAGACCTCCGACCATCTCCTGATCTTTGGTGTCCCCATGCCTGTGATTGTCAGTCGCGATCGGACTCGTGGGTTGTTCTGGGCTCCCACTTCAATCTGATATGTTCCCTTTCAAATCCACATGGCCTTTTGCAGCTCTTCGCCCTTTCATCCGTTTCTTTCTGGTCCGAGTTTTCATGTCACAACCGGAGGCAGAAAAACAGTCAGGTGTGGCGGACCGCTCGCCAAGACAAGAGGTGGTCGCGATTCTGCTTTTCTCGATTGATTTTTGCGCTTTCAGAACGACAAACAATCTCAAAGTATTTCATGATTTACGACAGAAGAGGAACCGCAAAAAAGTATGTTACACAGTAGAGTGTTGCTCTCGATCAAATCACATTTGACGTTCCGTTATTCTTCAGTAAACAGACGTCCACATATTAACACGCGAGGCGTCCAGATGAGATTGGAAAACCCGCAATAATGTGATCTGTAATAATGTTAAAACGACTGCTATACGGATTTAAAATAAACCGTTCCCATCTCCGTCGTTGGCATGCACAGCGCGGTCGCTGTTCGGTTGCTGTGGTGCTGAATGAACGATCAGAGGCGCGTGGGAGTACCAGTGCACCATACAGTCCTCCTCGCGTAGCTACTCTCCGTTCTTCATCTTGGGTTCTCCGTTAATCAAAACTAGAAATAACTTTGCACTGCAATAGTGGTATAATGTAAATGTAATGTGTGACTCAAGATTGATACCCAGAGTTTTGGACCTGTTGATGTGACTGGATCTCATGAAAAATGTGTAGTCTAAAATTCGTAATTCTTTAGTAATTGTATCCTATATTAGAAGTTATGCATGCGTATAGGCTTTAATCAGTGTTTAACAATCTCTTATAATTTTTTAGGCTCTTGTGACACGAATAGGTTTATCAAGGTAAAAGTGGAACAAAAAAAAGGTTGGGGTGGAGGCGTCTTAAAAATATTTTTCAAGTATATAAATGTGTAAACCACGTTACATAATCACTACAGTAAGATTACATGTTTTAATCATTGTACGCTAAATGTTCGCGAGGTCGTTTTTACCTGAAGTTGCTATAGCAACAGTACGCTGCTTGATAGCTTTCTGTAGAATCAGTAGCATATCCTGCGTTTGATTGACAAAAGATATGTAGCCTGCTGTCATTAATCTCTATTTTAGATTTACACGTCACGAATATCTATCAACAAGCTTGTATCTATCCATCTATCCATCTATCTATCGATCTATCGTCTGATAGTAAGATCCATCAAAAGAACCAAGCGATTCCGCCATAAAGAAAACACAGACTCGGTGGACGCAAATATGATATCAAGTAGCATAAAGTTATTTTCTACATGATACAGCCTACTTCATATTCAAAAGCCAGTTTTATGGAGTCAATATAATGCCACATATATATGCAAAATAATAAAGTTTTGCAAAAGAAAATAAAGTTTTGCAAA
>NW_015544153.1:77866-82313 GCF_001515605.1 Sinocyclocheilus anshuiensis
GTTTTTCCCTTTGCGCTTCAGGTTTCTGCGCGTCTCGCTTTGTGGCACTGTTTTGACATGGGGGTGGAGTCAAGGGACGGGGGCGTGTACAACAGGCCTGGGCATGCCTCCCTGGAAGTGACGTCATCGGCCGAGACGTAGCTCACTGATCCAGACACCATCGTTGAGCAGAGGCATGCGGGTGGATCGTTTCCTTTTATTCTCTAGCATTAAAACATGCATGTTTTCGTTTTATTAACTTTATTAACAAATGTATATGTGTATTAGCAGTGTTTGCTCAAGTTAAAGAAGTTGTTAACATGAACATCTGCTGTTTACTTCTCTCAATGTGCACACTTTTATAGCATTAAAATGTGTATTGTTTCATTTGGTTAACTAAATGTGTTTGTTTAAAATTACCAGAAGTGTTCTTTGTTTACAAGAGTTCAGAGTTACTGCTAGTTTTAATGTTAAAGAATGCAATTAACTTCATAAACTAACTTACATCATTAAAAAGGTCTACGACTCAAGCTTCATATCGATCTCGACTTCGTTTTTCATTTACATAACTCCTGGCAGTGGCGTAACTACAGGCAGTGCAGCCGCACTGGGGCCCGTGCCCACATTGCAAGCGATTATATTAATATAAATGAATAATAAACGTATTAATAATAAAACACAATTAGTACCGTAATACCTAATGTGTAATATGAAAATTCGCTTACGTTAATCGTGTGTTGTAGTGGTTTAGTGGTAGAACTTTTGTCACGCATTTCCGAGGTTCTGAGTTCTAATCCAGCCTAGTGTAGTTTTTTTTCTCTCATTAAAACCAAAGGTGTTCATCAGTGAGTGTATATCAAGAGCAAGGACATGTTTGTGTGCATTTTGTTTTGATGCATTACACTTATGAGAAATTGAAAGAATTTTAAAACAAAAAGAGCTTTTTTTTAAAGCTTACAGTTACAGTCATTTCTTAATTTATGGCAGGAGTTATGTAAATGAAAAACGAAGTCGAGATGATATGAAGCTTGAGTCGTAGACCTTTTTAATGATGTAAGTTAGTTTATGAAGTTAATTGCATTCTTTAACATTAAAACTAGCAGTAACTCTGAACTCTTGTAAACAAAGAACACTTCTGGTAATTTTAAACAAACACATTTAGTTAACCAAATGAAACAATACACATTTTATTATTTTGCATATATATGTGGCATTATATTGACTCCATACAGTTTTACCACTGATTTTAATAGCTACATTTTCACTTGAGAACTGAAAATAATAATTACCTTTTGTATCTTTGATCCACATTTACCTCCCCTTCTCTCTAACATATTAGCTACAGGGGAGATTATACAGCACGAGAGATATGTTCCGCTTGTTAATTGATGGCTTTCTGTGTAACCATGACAACCGGCATAGATGGACTGTCGTCACTAAGGCCGACCTCATGTCAAATTTATCCGACAGGGAAACATCACTGTGAAAATTAGCTGGTATCTTGATAAGTAAGCGTGAGGCCAGAAGAAAAAGATGGTGATTAGTGAATCTGAATTCACCCTGGAGTATAGTACAAACTTGTGTAGAGACCCAGTATCTGCCACAAGAGACACGAACAGCCGGTGTAGTGCCGAAATTTGCACCCTGCCAGATTATGCAGCCCCTAGTATTGGTAGGGTTAGGAGTAGGTGTGGGGGAGGGGGTGGGGTTAGGATTAGGCAATCAGGTAGCGACTTCAACGAGGGGGTGCATAATCTGGCAGGGGTGCAGAATTCGGCACAACACCGGACAAAGTGAGGCAGAGAGATTAAAAAAAGTAACTTTTAGATGTCGTCCTGTCCTCATTTTACCTGTATGTGACTTGCATCTGAAAATATCTCCTATGTAGTATGAGTCCCAGAGTCTGTTTTTTTAGAACACTGAAGAGCACACAAAGAAAACATTTACAAAATAAAATGAATTTTCTTTCAGTACGCCACCGTCTCTCTAACGTCACACTCTGCATTTACCAAAATATCCAGCAGGGGGAGACATTGCTTCTGAGAAATATGAGTCAATTTTGGCACCTGTTCGGATCTTCTAGAAACGTGGAGGTGGTTAAAGTCTTTGGATTTTTGGATTTAAGATAGAAAAAGGTTCCTTCTTCCATATGACACATGTATGATTGTGATGCATATTTGTAGCTGCTGTTTTGTATTTCTGAATCTAGCTTGGGGTCAAAATGGCATTGGAGAGAATAAGAGAGTAAGCAATCAAGAAAGAGAGCATGAAGAAGAAAAGGGAGGAAACAGGAATCTTCAGTTCAGTTCAGCTCAGCTGCTTTGGTTCTATCAGATCAGGCTTCTGGTGGAGTGAATTTGAGCTCAGGTGAGTCTGTCAGGTAGCCTGTCTGTCTGAGATGGCCCAGCGCTAATGGACAGGTTAAGATGCTCTGTAATCCTTACATGGCTGGGTAAATAATCCAGGTCTTCTCTGTCCTTTGCTGAGCAAGTCTAGACCACTTTAGCATCTATTCAGACCGTGTAATATGACTCAGTGGAGGGACAAGCATGAGAATACTCCTTTAGTAAACAGTACAACAAAACACTTAAATCCATGTAATCTAGAGCAAACTTGGGGCTGTGGAGTAGAACGGGGAAATCCCTAAATACATCCGAGCATTTAATGCTGTGCATAGAATGTTCACTGGTTTGCTTGGTGTCTTTTGAGGTGACACGGAAAGTGTGTGTGTGTTACTGGAGGAATTGTGGGAGGAGCTCAGAAGGTGAGGAACTCATCAGAAACCTGTTTGTATCTGACCTTTCTGCTTTAATGAAATGTCATATAGATAAAAGAGGAGTAACGTGTGTGTGTGTCTCGCAGGCCCTGTTTGTGAGTGTCAGCTGAATAGGCCTAGATGTGTACGTTATACGTTGTCTTCCTCTTTCTCCCTCCTCTCTCTGTCTTTCTTGATGTAATAAAAGGTTGGAGATGCTGAAGCTCCATCTCTCATCACGATTCAATGCTCGGCTACATCGCAGATGCCTGGAGACCATGACTCCTGCCAGACTTTCAGGCTAATTACATTCAGTCCTTTCACACTTATTCAGCCTACTGTTCGAAAATGAAAATTTTCTGTGAAGAAATAGAATTTTTTTTTAACATTGACACTGACATTTGATCTACAGTTACATATTGTCACGTCTGGGCCTATTTTATGAAAGGTTTAATGAAATAAAAAAAATCAGTATTTTGTACTAACAAAAGAATGTAGCTGGAAAGTCAAATTTTCTTGGAATCTAACCAAAAATTTGTACCGGGTTTTAGGTTATGAGCAGAGCAAAGACAAGGACAAGTGTCTGTTGAAAGATAAAACTGGAGTAAGACAGAAGGTCCTTGTGTCTTTGCAGTCATCTCTGTCTCTCATCTCAGAGACTTGTGGCCTCACTTGCGTCACTTGCTCACTTTTTTCCATTGAATTTTTTTTGGTGGATATGACAGTCTATTTTTAGATGAACAACTGTTTTATTTAATTTTAAGCTATTTTCAACCTCAGATTCAGAAAAAGAAAAAAGCAACCACTAAAAACTTTAATTAGTGTAATTAAACTGTGTAATTTTTATATATAAAAATATTTAATTAATAATTTCTGCAGTGCTTCAGGACACATAAGTTCTCCCCAAACCCTCTTTTGCTTCTAAATAGACCCAGACACATTTAGTCAGTCAGTCAGTCAGTCAGCAGTCTGGGCCAACTAATGCTTCAGGAATCTCCTGCCTGCTCAGGGCACTTCCCACTCTGAACAACAGCCCGGAGAATCAACAAACCCACCAAAACCTACAGTAAACACCACCAAAGGAGAGTAAACAGATTCACACCTATCAGTTCCAGTTTTCTCTTTATGTCTGTGGGTGCATTATCAACATGTAATAATGCTATTTTTGATTTGTCCTTTAGTTAAATTAGTTTCTTCCCATCAGCCATGATGTGGTCATCCAGAAGTTTGCACTGTACAAACAGAGATTCTTTATGACACACACAGTGGATTTACAAGCAGAGGGACTATTGGTAGAATCTTCCCATGTGTTTTTAGTGATATCCGTTTTAACAACAACAAAAACATTTAATTATTATTTAAATGCAACAAGTAACTATTAATGAGAGCTGGCCTTGGCACAACATATCACAACATTCATGCCATGGTGCAATTAACACAGTTAATTGTTGCAGTTATTTAAATGAAATGAAGTTAATTTCAGACAGATATTAAAGGGATAGTTCATCAAAAAAAATAAAAAAATAAAAAAAAATAATATAAAATAAAAAATATATGTAGTATAATAATATATATGTGACCCTGGACCACAAAACCAGTCTTAAGTTGCACAGGGATATTTGTAGCAATTGCCAAAAATACATTGTATAGGTCAAAATTATAGATTTTTCTTTTATGCCAAAAATCATTGTGATATTAAGTAAAGATCATGTT
>NW_015544153.1:82426-86809 GCF_001515605.1 Sinocyclocheilus anshuiensis
GGACCAAAAAACCAGCCATAAGTCGCTGGGGTATATTTGTAGCAATAGCCAAAAATACATTGTATGGTTCAAAATGATCGATTTTACTTTTAAGCCAAAAATCATTACGATATTAAGTAAAGAGCATGTTTCATGAAGATATTTTGTCAATTGCCTACAGTAAATATATCAAAACAAAATTTTTGATTAGTAATATTCATTGCTAAAGACTTCATTTGGACAACTTTAAAGATGATTTTCTCAATATTTAGATTTTTTTTGCACCCTCAGATTCTAGATTTTCAAATAGTTGCATCTCAGCCAAATATTGTCCATAACAAACCATACATCAATGGAAAGCTTATATATTCAGCTTTCAGATGTATAATGAAAAATGTACACTTTTTTTCTGGTGGTATTGTGGTCCAGGGTCACATATAATAATAATAATAATAATAATAATAATAAATAATGTAATAATAAATGAAAAATAAATAAATAATTTTACTCATGTTGTTCCAAACCTGTATGACATTCTTTCTTCGGTGGAACACAAGATATTCTGAAATTTTTCCATCAATATATACTGAAAGTCAATTGGGTCCAATATTGTTTAGACCACAAAGTTCTTCAATATATAAAAGAAAGTCAAACAGCTTTAAAATGACATGAGGTTGATCAAATAACTTGAAATATCCCTGATAGTTAACCAGTGTAAATATCTCGCAACACTGGCAGATAAGATAATTGAGATGAAAAAAGGGAGGGAAATTGATTTTTGGTGAGTATATGACCATGTGACCATGTTTGTGCTAGTGAGAGTGAGTTCTCATCTTTGTGCATGACTGCAGGCCCCAAGGGTCAAAATCACTAAGCACTGTCATTAAGAGATTGTTGATAAGATCAACCAATGCATGTAGTTCACCCAAAAATGAAAAATTGGAAATCATTTACTCACCCACATGTTGTTCCAGACTTCTTTTTCAGTTGATCTTAAAAGAAGATATTTAGAAGAATGTTGGTAACCAAATAGTTGCTGGTAGCCAGTGACTTCCATAGTATGGAAAAAAAATACTATAAGGCAATGGCTACCAGCAACTGTTTGGTTACCAGCATTCTTCAAAATATATTCTTCTGTCTTCAACAGAAGGAAGAAATTCATACAGGTTTGGAACAACATGAGGGTGCTATTGGAGGCTTACAAACATAAATCATGTTCTAATTTTTAGTGTTGCACTGTACATCTCATAATATTACTTGAATGTAGTTATACAAGACAGAAAGAAATTGGGACATGTAGATGTGTAAAAAGTGTATACAGGTTTGATTAATATATATGATAAAAATATATATAAAAGTTTGGTGTGCTGATTATAAAGGTGTGTAGAGCTGTATTCACAGCTTGTGAAGCTGTATATTTAATTATAACTTCGCTAATATAATGAAGTTGTGTGTATGTGTTGTTGTGGACATTGATGTGTCAAGAGTTACAGTAAATGATAATGCTGCTCTTTGCCGAGAATGTCAGTGACCTATGCTTGGCGCATGCTTGCTTGTGCAAGTGTGCTGGTAAGTGTGTATATGCATTGTGTCTTTGTGTATGTATGTGTGTTTCTGTGAGAACCATGTTGGAGTGCTTTAGCGAAGCAACGTAGCGTGCAGTTCAGGAGTGATGTGGGTTGAGCCGACCTGACCGAGCCCCGGCCCTCCACTAATCCTGCCGTTTTCAGGAGCCCTGGCTCGTACTTGATGAGCTTGGGTAAGAAAAGGGGCAGCTCTTTCTCTCGCTCGCTTTTCCCTCTTTCGTTCCCTCTCATTCTTTCATTCCCTCTCACTTTTTCTCATGCACCCCCTCTCAAACCCCAGCCCGCCTGGAGCCAGTGTGCAAATGAATGAGTTCCAAGTGTTTACTCAGTCCCTCTCACTGCACCCCCTCTCAAACCCCAGCCCGCCTGGAGCCAGTGTGCAAATGAATGAGTTCCAAGAGTTCCAAGTGCAGTTCTCTCTCTCCCTCTCTCTCTTCCTTCACATCTCTCTCTCTCTCTTCTGACAGATTACCAAGCTAAATTTCAAACATCTCTTCCAACATGAAAAATAATTGCATAGATTTAGGGTTAGAATTAGGTGAGTTGTGGGACATATATTCATAGACATACGTGGCTTCATAATGTATGGAACACTTAGAAATGTATGAATGTCCTTGCATTAAATTACAAAATATCAACCCAAGGGAAATGTTTTAAGCACAATCACATTTTTCAAGCATTTCACAAATGTTAGCTCTGAGGAAAGAACTTGTATGCAAATGGAATTTGTGTTCATATTTTAATGAAATGCCATTTTAAAAGAAAATTCACCTAAAAATAAAAATTCTGTTATAATTTACTCCCCACCATGTGATTCCATACCTGCGTGATTTTTTTCTTCTGTTTTTGCTCCCATTGGACCCAAATGCATTTCCTTGTATGCATTTTTTCTATGCAAAAATAAATTAATAAAAATGAAATGTATGAATGCCATTAAATAACAAAATATCAACCCAAATGAAATATATTTTAAAGAATGATAGCATGAGCACATTTTTAAAGCAAAACATTTCACAAAAGTGAAGTTGGGTCTGAGAAATGGTACTGATTTGTTTGCAAAAGATATTTAATAAAAATGTTACAAAATTCTGTTATAATTTACACACCTATGACTTTTTTCTTCTGTGGTACATGTCTCAACTGTTTTTTGCCCCCATTGGCCTGACTGAACTTCATTGTCTTTCATTGCATTTCATTTTTTTGTCTACACAAAAAATACAGGTTCGGAAGGACATGTGGGTGAGTAGATGATGAAAGAATTGTTCTGTTTGGGTGAACTACCCTTTAGGTGTCCAAATAACACAGGAAAATTTTCCCTGTGCTTTTGCTTGAGGTTGCATAAAATCCATGGGAAACAGACATGTATTCTACTTTAATAGCTCCTGGCGCATTAAATCTTAACAGTCCATTTAATTCAATGCAACCTCAAACAATGCCCCTAGGGAGGCACTTATATCTTGTATCTTTACTGTATATTCACTTGTTGGAGACTCGTCATGATATAATGCGTACCACAGTGTGCATATGTTCATGCAGACACATAAGCATTACGAACCAAGTAGAACAGCACTTTTTCAAGAGTTGGCCGATTGTGTATCTCTGGTGTGTGTGTGTGATAAGAGAGTAATATTACGGGGATTACCGTGAGATGGTAGGCCCTGGGGCTGCTGGATGAGGGTGCGGGGGAGGAGGGGCTGTTTCCTGGCTGTAGCCCTTGTTTGTCTGCCTGACCTGGCAGCACTAGGGGCAGATCCTGCTTGGATACAGCCCTGATCCCACGCCTGTCTGAAGCTGTTAGCCAGCCGCTCTGTTCGGCCAGCTGGGCTTAGTGCGTCTGGGCGCAGGGAGGGGCTTGGGCTGGGGCTGGGGCCGCCGCATGCTTTGTGCTTTGGGCAGGGGTGAATGCTTTTATGGCTTATGACTCTGGTCTTATTCATCCTGCCATTTCTTTCTTATCAGTCAGAGCTGAATACGGTGAACTGTCTAAATAACACAGGAAATGTATGAATGTCACTGTATTAAATAAAATACCAACCCAAGTTAAATATATTTTAAAGAATGTTAGCAAAAGCACACTTTTAAAGCAAAACATTTCACAAAAGTGAAGTTGGGTCTGAGAAAAGGTCATGATTTGTTTGCAAATGATATTTGGTTTGATATTTTGTTTAATGCAGTGGCATGCATACATTTAAGTGTGGCTTAAAGGAAAAGTTAACCTAAAAATAAAAATTCTTATAATTTACACACCTGTATGACTTTTTTTCTTCTGTCGAGCATGTCTTAGCTGTTTTTGCCCCCATTGGACCTCATTAAATTTCTTTGTCTTTCATTGTATTTTTTATTTGTTTATTTTTTTTGTCGACACAAAAAATGCAGGTTTGGAAGGACATAGATTAAATAAAACCCCTTTAAGTTTCCAAATAACACGGGAACGTTTTTCCTGTGCCCGTGCTTGAGGTTGCATAAAATCCATGGGAAACAGACATGTATTTTACTTTAATAGCTCCTAGGACATTAAATCTTAATAGTCTGTTTAATTCAATGCAACCTCAAACAATGCCCTTAGGAAGGCACTTATAGGCCCGGTTTCACAAACGGGGCTTAGCTTAAGCCAGGAATAGGCATTAGTTAAATTAAGATATTTAAGCAACTTTTACAAAAATGCCTTAGAAGTAAATATTACAGGTGTGCATCTTGACACAGTACAACGACACTGACGTATTTTAAGATATGTCAGAGCAAGATATTTTCAGTTGAGACAGCTCAAACATGCATTTTAGTCTGGGACTAGCTTAAGCCTTGTCTGTGAAACCGGGGG
>NW_015544153.1:87701-112521 GCF_001515605.1 Sinocyclocheilus anshuiensis
AAATTTATATATATATATATATATATATATATATATTGTGGTTCGAATTAGGTGAGTTGTGGGACTTAAATTAATAGACATATAGGGCTTCATAATGTGTGGAACACTTAGAAATGTATGAATGTCATTGCATTAAATTACAAAATATCAACCCAAGGGAAATATTTTAAAGAACGATAGCACATTTTTCAAGCTTTTCACAAAAGTTAGTTCTGAGAAAAGAAAAGAAATGCAATTTGTTTTAGTATTCTAATGCAATGCCATTTTAAATGTGTCTTAAAGAGAAAATTCACCTAAACATTTAAATTCTGTTATCATTTACTCCCAATCATGTGTATCCGTACCTGCATGACTTTTTTTTTTCTTCTGAAATGCAGGTTTGGAAGGACATAGATTAAATAAAACCCCTTTAAGTTTCCAAATAACACGGGAACGTTTTTCCTGTGCCCGTGCTTGAGGTTGCATAAAATCCATGGGAAACAGACATGTATTTTACTTTAATAGCTCCTAGGACATTAAATCTTAATAGTCTGTTTAATTCAATGCAACCTCAAACAATGCCCTTAGGAAGGCACTTATAGGCCCGGTTTCACAAACGGGGCTTAGCTTAAGCCAGGAATAGGCATTAGTTAAATTAAGATATTTAAGCAACTTTTACAAAAATGCCTTAGAAGTAAATATTACAGGTGTGCATCTTGACACAGTACAACGACACTGACGTATTTTAAGATATGTCAGAGCAAGATATTTTCAGTTGAGACAGCTCAAACATGCATTTTAGTCTGGGACTAGCTTAAGCCTTGTCTGTGAAACCGGGGGGTTAATATTGTATATTCCTTTGTTGTTGACTTGTCATGATATAATGCATACATACCACTGTGTGTATATGTTCATGCAGGCACATAAGCATTACAAACCAAGTTCAATTTATTACACACTTTTTCCAAGAGTTGTCAGGCTGTGTATCTCTGGTGTGTGTGTGTGATAAGAGAGTAATATTACGGGGATTACCATGAGATGGTAGGCCCTGGGGCTGGTGGATGAGGGTGCGGGGGAGGAGGGGCTGTTTCCTGGCTGTAGCCCTTGTTTGTCTGCCTGACCTGGCAGCACAAGGGGCAGATCCTGCTTGGATACAACCCTGATCCCACGCCTGTCTGAAGCTGTTAGCCAGCCGCTCTGTTCGGCTAACTGGGTTTAGCGCGTCTGGGCATAGGGAGGGGTGTGGGCTGAGGCCGCCGCATGCTTTGTGCTTTAAGCAGGGGTGAATGCTGTTATGGCTTATGACTCTGGTCTTATTCATCCTGCCATTTCTTTCTTATCAGTCAGAGCTGAACACTGTCTGTCCAGTCGTTCATATCACTTTTTTTTTGCTCGCTCCTACCCAAATATGCATGCACTTAACTGTTTTAAGTTGTTTATTGGCTGTTTATTTAGAAAACTTACTTTGAGCTTTAGTCATAGGCTGAGAGTGAAAAGGTCTAGGGTAACTTTCTACCTCCTGACCTTCCTATAGATGCCTTGTGTTGAAAAGCAAAGCCCTGGTAATTCCCTAATAGGTTTAACTATTTATTTAAAGCTGATGAGAATTCTGTGTGCACGCTATTGTTGTCTTTCTGTAATTTGATCAGTAAAATCCTGGGCGAGAAGTTGATGTTGTGTGCTGTGATGCTGTATTAGCACACGTCCCTCCATAGTCTCAATCTGGAGATTACAAATAAACCAGCAGTATTCTTTTTAAACATTCTGTAAAGCTTTCACAGCTCAATTGCTGTTTTTAAAGGCCTGTTTTTATTTTTCAATTGGTGGATTGAGAGGTAGTTTGGGAAGTCTGTTACAGCCTTTCTGTGTGTTGTTTCTGTCCTGGATACAAAGTGAATCCATGGGCAAACTATGAGAGAGAGAGAGATCAAAGATAGAACTTGCAGTGAGCAGTCTGTTTCTTTTATTTGTTATTTTTTTGCATTGTAAAACATTTAGCCTGCTAAAATTCAAATCTTAATGTTGGTTGCTGCCTTTTTAAGTAAAATCAAAGTGATGCAAAAGTGACAATCTACAAAGAAAAGTTTATTGCACTTTGTGACCACTTTAAATTTAACTGGTATGAGTAAACTGGCAAATTATTACATTTTAAATATGTGCACTGCATACACAATATCATAATGGTGAATATATATATATATATATATATATATATATATATATATATATTTATAGACTTCTTATATACCTATCTGTATATCATGCTGATAGTATTTAAAAATCTGTAAATTATGTCCATAGTACTGCCTTATCTGTATATTTATTGTACATTTGTAACATATTGTAGACACTGTATATCCTGTACTTACTGCTTATTGCACTTCTGGTTAGATGCTAACTGCAATTCGTTGCCTTGTACCTTACATGTGCAATGACAATAAAGTTGAATCTAATCATCTAATCTAATATATATATATATATATATATATATATATATATGTAGGCTATATGTATATTACAGTGAACAAAAATGATCAATAAATTGAGTATTCATAATGTTCCAGGTCTTTGTGATATGAAGAAAGCCATACTCGGTGAAACTGTTCTGCTTACAATATTTAGTATAGGTATTTAACCTCCACCTCTCCACCCTTTCCTTCCTAATCCTTTTGCTCTTAAGACCCCAAAATCAGTGGAAGCTATTATGTAAGCCACTTTGCCTTATCTGATATCACACAATGTATATTCCATATAAGGTCACAAGCCTGTTACATCCTTTTTGTTTTTCATTGAAGGACAGCAGGACTCTTTATGACAGCTCATATAGTGAAATATCACAAATCTAGGTTAGATATTGTTTTTCTCCTCTTTTTAAAAACTTTCCTCCTTGTTTAACTTTATATATTTAATTTTTGTGTGATTTATTCTGAGATTGTGGTGTTTAGTCAGGTTAATCAGGTATGTCTTTAAATACAGGTTCTAAAATATACAAATCCATCCGTCCAAAATGAATGTAACGCTGATTTTCTGACCTCGCATTCTTTGTTAGTGAGGGGAGAACCGTCACCCAATCGATCGTCATGAGGCGGCCCGTGTCGTCACTCTGCCCGCTCTATAAAACTCCCCCCGACTCACTCACCTGTTAGACAAACACCTCTGTAATCTACAGCTGAGCGCACGCTTATTTTGGTATTGTCAATATTTTTACAGCCTGTTTAGTGGGCAAATTGAAGGAATTTTAAAATTTTGACAGCCCTAAAAGTTTTAAAAGACGATTTTTATGAATCTTGCAAGTTTTGCATATTTCACGGGCATGTGCAACATGACGGCAGAGTCCCAGCACTCACCAGCCAGTCCAGTGGTGGTGTCTCCCAACGTGAGCCTGGACTCCCCGATTCCTCTTTCTCCACCAGCGTTGAACCACCAAGCTCGAACCAAGGACGGTGTTCTCATCAAAGCCGAGCCCCGGGGCAGCAGTCCAAATACAGACAGGGAGGAAGGGGTTTCATTGGGTCAAACAGAGGAACATCTGCCCGCCACTGGCAGCCGGCGGAGGAAAAGGCCAGTGCCGCGAGGTAAACCTCCCTACAGTTACATCGCACTTATAGCAATGGCCATCGCCAATTCACCTGAGAGAAAACTCACTCTAGGCGGCATCTATAAGTTCATCATGGAACGCTTTCCTTTTTACCGCGAGAATTCCAAGAAGTGGCAGAATTCCATACGGCATAACCTCACCCTCAACGACTGTTTTGTGAAGATCCCGCGAGAGTCCGGTAGGCCCGGCAAAGGAAACTACTGGACGCTCGACCCTGCCGCTGAGGACATGTTCGACAACGGGAGCTTCTTGCGACGGAGGAAGCGCTTCAAGCGGACTGATGTTAGCACATATCCTGGGTACATGCAAAGCTCGAGCGCTTTCACGCCCACACCTATGGGTAGACAGGCCTACCCCAATACTTTGTACCCGGGTGTAACGTCTGGCTACCGGACTCAGTTGGCTGGTTCCCCGCACCTGGCGATGCTGCATCACTATCAGGCATCGGCCGGGGTCACGCAGGGCCAGCCCAGGATGTTCAGCATCGATAACATTATTAGTCAGCAGACTGTGATGCAAAGTGGAGGAGATCTCAACCCGCAGTCTCTCGGCCTGGGTGTTGGAGACTTGGGTGCCATGACCGCCAGCTGTACCGTATCCACCTCAGACCCAACCTGCTTTCAGACACAACCGATAAATCCCACGAGCAACATGCTGAACAGGAACACTGGACATCTTGCTTCAAACATGACAACCAGCTACGCGTACCCCTCCTCGGCTTCGCCTACTCACCTGTCCGGGGTCACGCAGTCCAGCTTCTCACCCGGAGGTTCACAGGTGGACTGTTCGGGAAACAGGATTTCGCTGCCGCCTGTGCGTTCTGGGTCGTGCGCAGATCATACAGACCCACTTTTAGGTCTCTCCGGACCGTCAATGAACTCATACAATAATTCATATATGAGACAAGCCAAGTTTGCCTCTGGAATGGAGCGATACATGTGAAAACATGTGAAAATGGCCCCGAGATTGAGTTCTTGTTATGTAACAAAAGTTGTGTACCGTGTGTCAGAATTAACCAGTTGTATTGTATAAAATGAATAATTACAGTTCTGTTATTGATATGTAGTCTGAAACATTTCTTTGACTATATATCAGAGGACAAACCCCCTGAACAATGTAAATATTTTAAGCAAATAAATGTTTTTGTGTAATAATTTTTCGTTTGTTCTCTATTTGAACTAACTCGTTCAGAACAAATTGATTCAATAATACATAACAATAATACGTACCATCTTGCAACTTGAGTGTTTCCATTATATAATTAATAGTCTGTATTTAAATCATTTAAGTTATTTAACATTGGACACTATGTTTATATATATATATATATATATATCCAGTATTAACTCTTTTTTTTTTAGTAATACATTTGATTAAAAAGTTCGGTCAGTTGCCCCCCCCTCCATGTTAGACACTTGCGCCTACAAAATAATAGGCTATGTTAAACAAAATATTTATGCACTTTATTTTTTCTTCAGTCACAAAGTCCACATATTTTTCTGGTGAGGGAGCGACATCGACTGGTTATTGGAATAAATATATAGCCTAAATAAATACAAATAAAATATTAATATAAATAAAACCAAGATTTAGAGCATTTCACATAAAATCCACTAGATGTCAGTCGCCACCAAGTTAAGACCATGACTGGGTTTCCCAATATCCTAAGAACGTTTAAACGCATGGTTGTCTATGTAGCACGTAGAAAACGTTTTATCACATAGACAAAATGACACTTCTTAATTGACAAAGCATTTTTTTTCATCACTGCAAAGTCATATTATTTCCGGGAATAAAATATTTTGTTAAAATAGCTTTTAAAACAATACTCCGCAGTAGGCTACTCTCTTTTGAACGTATGTTTTCAATTGTGTGTATACGTTTTCAAAGGAGCACAAATGTAGGCTACATTTGAGCATTTTGTTTATTTATTGAGCATCTATTTTTGAAACTGTGTCATCAAAATTGTAATTACTTTTTTCCTTTTTAAATTCAGAATGAATAAATTCAGTTTTTTTGATTATTATCGAATGCTCAGCCCCTTTGCCCATATCCCTTTCCATGCTTGGAGGTCATTTCAAGCTCTTTTCATATTGGAGAGACAAACTCTCGTTTGGCCCTTAGTTCGGTAGGCTGCTTTTGCAACTCTTAACGATGCACTTAATTTCTTCTAATTGACATGCAATACTGGTTTGACAAGATGGCGTTAAAATTGTTTTTTAAAATGTCCGACTTCATTAATAAGAGCCTGATGTGACTAATTATTGAGAAACCCAGCCCATGTCGTTGTGGTCCTCCGACGGTTTGCAAAACGATTTAATTACCACGACATTTTATTTAGGAATAATAAGGGTTAAGGGCCACAATACTGGTTTTCGCAACAACAACAAAACACTTATTTTTTATTTATTTTATTTTATTTATTTATTATTATTATTATTTTTAATTATTTGTTTGGTTACGAGTTGAAGCGCAATTCTTTTGTCGTTTGCATGGGATGCACCGTAGAACCGCTAGGTGGCAGTAATGTGGTTAAAAATGTTACAGAATTACAGTACGCTTTACAGAGACCTTTTATACTGTGTCAGCCATCAACACATCAACTGGTGAGCCCACTTAAAAGCGGAAGAAAGGATGAAAAAGGGAAGGGGAAGCCTATTTGTCAGTTTAGGCCAAAAACCGACTGTGATTATCTGGTTCTTTTTTCAGAGTGTCGCCTGTGGTTTGCACTATGACATTTATGATGTGCAGGGGCCTTAAACATGCACGACACTTATTTTTTTGGTCTGTTGAGACAGAAAAGAGTGTGATTTAAAGTTTTTTTTTCACTCGAGCGCTGTATAGAGACTGAATTACATAATGCATTGAAAAAAAATCCTAAATATAGGATACCCTAAATTTAGAAAATATTTTGAACTATTGAATTTATAAATCAAATATCTTATTTGATGAGACAGAAGAACTGCATGAGGTGCTAACTTGACCTCTGAGTTTGGGCTCCCACAGGCAGCTGTTCTGTAGTGTCATTGCTCTGTCTCCGCCATCGTTCCCACAAGCAGTTCATGAACTACAATTTTGACCTTGTTTACTACTTGCCTTTCTTTTATAACGTCGACATTTTTATATCTCAAATGCTTAGCAATTAACTCCTTTTAAGCTATTAAGACTACAGACTAAACTACAGTCTAGCAAGAGATTAAACTAAAATAATTTTAATTACCGAAATGTCTGTTTTTATGTGTACTTTAAATTTCTAGTTTAATAGCAGAAATTACGCATGTTTAGCCTATATGGAATAGAAATTCTTATGGGAAACGGAATATAAGAGAAAATATGGTCACAAAGCAAGCGGAGCATGAAATTGGGCATATCCTGTGGAACAATTTTGAATCCGACTGAGTCACAGACTGGGTCTTGGAGTTTGTATACGAGTAATGAGCATAATGAAAAATGAATTCGCATAGCTTGTCATCTATAAGCAATGACGAATTCAAACAGGTTGCATAGAGTATATATATGTGCTTTTTATACTTTAGGAGAATATTTACATAGTATCTATAAACGGATGTGTTTGGAATTCCTGATAGAGGAAAAAAATAAAAAACATTGAGAGGTGAATAACGGCACGAAAAAACTAACCTTCGTAGAGCTTGAACGCACGAGATCTTGTACAAAACGCAAATTTCGTTGTTGTTATATTTATAGACAAGTTAATGTTATTTTCATGCCAAACAAAATAAATGTTGTTAAAACAGTCCATGCACCTGCCGAGTTCTAGAATAACGTATTGATTCCTGCTGTTCTGCATTGGTAATACAATGCAAATGAATACAAGGATATTAACAAATATTGTGAAATATTTCAATATGTGCAGTGAAATAAATTGTGGCCTCTATATGCTAAATTGAAGATTAACTTTGACTAATCCTGGATAATATTAAAATAATTCGTCCCTAATCGTGCCATGCTATTTTGTAAATAATCACTGTTGCTTTGTGACTAAAATTTCATGTAACCTATTATTTGATGTGTCAGTTTATTTGGAATTTTGATTTAAATCTTTTTGAAGGAAACGATTTTATTGGCTACTATTTGGTAGAAATGTATTTGTTTGTTTCTGCCTCTTTGTTAGCCAATGGAATAAAAAAATCGATCTGATGATTTAATGCAAAAAAATGCCAGTGCTTTTCTTTCTTTCTATTGTTTATTTGCTATATCATTAACTTATTATATTAAAGTAACCTATCTATTAATATCTATTCATTATTTATTTGGATGATATCTTATTGATATTTGGCTGATTATTTTAAGCAACATTAGAAAACAATTAATCATTTAGTGTAGTAAGTTGTGCTATTATTTGTTTTATGCGTTGCCAGTTTATTTGTTGTCACGTCTTTGAAAAATCCTCAGTTTTATTGAAGTTAAATCGTACGGGATTTTACCTGTTTTATAGCCTGTACAGACTTTGTATTTTATCAGTATTATTTTTGTAATTTGTCACAAATGTCAGTTAAATATGCACATTAAGGGGAGTTGATAACACTTGCTGTTTTCTCCCCTCTGCTGCTTTCCTCGGCTCTAAACTTCCCGTAGTTCCTGGTTACTGACATGGTGATCACGTGATTATGGTGCCTGGATAAATAGTTTTTGGAAGCCGCGCGGGGGTATACTTGCAGGCTCATTCACGCACAGCGCTGCGACTGTACACGATAACAAATGCTCGAATAATTAAAACTGAAAACGTTAGTAAATGCATGGTCCTAATGCTATTCGTATGATCCAAAAGTTCATATTGCATATGGACCAACTACGCTCCATGAAAAGGAAAAATCGAGGTCTTAACCGAGTGTCCAGTTAGACTTTGAAAGCGCTCTGAGCTCTGGACGATTTTAGTGTTATGCGAGTCCGGTGTGATTCTTTCGAGTGTTTTTTCGTTTCTTAATGTACATTTTCTATGCGGCTCCCGGACGTGAAGAAAACATATTCTTGGCTTCAGGGGGACGGGAGTTTTGTAGTTCCAGAACGCACAAGTGACTGAGAGGACACACTGCTTGTGTTGGGTGCTACACGAGACTGGACACGGAACGCGAGAGAGGAAGACAAAAAGACTCTCCAAGGATGACTCTGGGGACGGACATGTCGGACAGTTCTGCTCTGTCCGACGACGTGGACATTGATGTCGTTGGCGGGGATATTGTAGAGGGCAAATATCTTCACCACCATCATAGTTTTC
This sequence comes from Sinocyclocheilus anshuiensis, assembly GCF_001515605.1. Classification (NCBI taxonomy): domain Eukaryota; kingdom Metazoa; phylum Chordata; class Actinopteri; order Cypriniformes; family Cyprinidae; genus Sinocyclocheilus; species Sinocyclocheilus anshuiensis. Next base: position 96,515 of record NW_015544153.1, read on the forward strand.
ACTTGGACAATGACTCAGATGACAATCTATCCCAGAATGCGGGGGAGGGCGCAATCTCTCCGGGCCAAAGCAGCTTGGACTGTCCAGCTGACCGGGTCGGGCCACGGGATGACAACAGAACCGGTGCGTTAAGTGGGGATAAACCAGTGAAAAATGCTTTGGTGAAACCCCCTTATTCTTATATAGCCCTGATAACCATGGGTATCCTGCAGAACCCGAAGAAACGTTTGACTCTCAGCGAGATCTGCGAGTTCATCAGCAACAGGTTCCCATATTACAGGGAGAAATTCCCCGCGTGGCAAAACTCTATCCGTCACAACTTGTCTCTAAATGACTGCTTCGTCAAAATACCCCGTGAACCCGGTAACCCGGGCAAAGGCAATTACTGGACCCTCGACCCAGAGTCCGCCGACATGTTTGACAATGGGAGTTTTCTGCGCAGAAGGAAGCGCTTCAAAAGACACCAGACCAACGAGATCCTCAGGGACGCGGGGGGATTTCTACCTGGCTTTGGCTACGGACCGTACGGTTACAATTACGGCCTACAGCTGCAAAATTTCCACGCGCATCACCCCTATCACCTACACCACCCTGGAGGCGCGTTCCCGTTCCAAAACGCACCTTGTGCTCTCCCCGCGACTTCCTCGATATTCTCCACGCCACACAGCTTCCCTTCGTTTTTAGGTACTGAGCTGAGAAAGCCTTTCTATCCTCAACTCAGCCCGACTCTTCCTAGTCTGGCGCCTCTCAAAACGGACACTAATGGTCCAAGTCGGCCTTCCTTCTCTATTGACAATATAATTGGTGCGGCTAGCTCACCAGCTTCGCCGTACACCACACAAACGGGTGGACAGGCTCAGATCTTGGCCATGCTGACTCCCACGCTTGCTTCGGCCACGAACCACTTGAATCTAACGCAGGAAGCGATGCTTCAGCTAGGCACACAGACTTTCTCGAGCAAAACGTCAAGCCTTAACAATTGCCATTTCTAGAGTGGCAGCAAATAGAAAGTGCAGCAGTCCAGTTTAATATGGTTGTTTCGTCATTTGCTAAGGTAGGATTTACACGTTTGCAAGATTAAAATGCCGCCCGTTTCATGTTTCTGAATGATTAAAAAAAGGCTAATTAAGTATATTTATGAACTGTAAATATGTAAGATTATGGAGAGAGAAAGAGGCTGAAGAGAGGAAATTAAGATCATGTAAAAGTAAGCTAAGATTTCACCTTTGGACAGCCAGTGGAACTTTTTCCGTTTTGTCCAGAAAGTCAGTATAGTAATAGTTTGTACTCATTGCCATGGAATTTCCTCTTTTGGCTGACTTAAATGAAGATTTGTTTTAATTATTTTATTGTTTTGTATATTTTGTGAGTTTGTGAAAAGCACTGTCAATACCGAGACTTAAACCTCAGGATTTACTTGTTTTGAAAGCACATGGCCAGAGACAATATAGGGGCTGTAAATAGATTACATAGGTTAACGTCCCACTTCCCCTAGTTCTCTCAACAGAAGTGTTCTGGTGAATTTTATTCTTATTTTATTTCTGTTGATAGATGATTATGTGGTTCTTGGTGTAAATCGCATTACCTCTTTCTGTCTGACTCTTGTTAATACATATTTCATTATTCCATTGAAAAATGATCTGTGAAAAGAATGTTGTTATATGTAAAGAGATGTCCATAGGTCATTGTTTGTTGTAATGGCAAGACAATAAATGTTTGTGAATTCTGAAGATGTTTTCGTTAACTTATTTTCGCTTTAGTCTTCAAACAGGCCTATATCAACCTACAGCATAACAGAGTTATCTAACGTTTATTCACAAAATATAATGTTTGAAGTTCAAACAACTGTGAGTTAAGAAAACAAATGATTTTAACCACATTGTTTTTGGTTTAGTGTAATCATTTTCACCAGTGTACACCTATAATACTAGACCAAAAAATACTTCAAATTCAAAGAGCAATAATATGATTACATTGTTAAAATGTTAGTTTAATGTTTGCTGCCACACTATATTTTTATTAAGGCTTTAGGTTAAATAGATTAGGCCTAAAAAAAAAAAAAAAAGAAAGAAAGAAATCATAGTGTGTGACGTTTTCACACCAGTATTTAGTACGTTGAAGGCCCAAGGCACATGTCTCCTCTTGTGTGGCGCTTTGAGCCATGATAATTGACCAGTTTCTGGCAAACGACAAAGAGCTAAAGCAATGGGAACATCAGCGCTTGAAAGCCTATAATTGAATGTGAGGGTTATACATGGATACCCACGAAGTCTTTTGAGGATTCGTTGCTAATTTGTGGTAGCATTTTTTTTCATCTGGAATCTAATCCACAATAATGCAGCTTTTTGCCCATTTGTTGATGTTGTCACTGAAGACCTTGTCCCCAAGGCCTGAATGGGCACCCAGCAAGTGGTCCCTAGCGAGACAAGCCACACACATTTGCTTCTGAAAGGCGATCGTCTTAAAAGACTCTCGGCTGTCCGCTTTCACATCATCTGTGTTGTCTTGAGACGTGTACAAAAGAAGCAGCGGGAATTCACCGTAGTGCGAAAAACAGACTGATGAATCCATTTCAGAGTTGGCCGAACACACGGTACTGTTCAGAAGGTGGTATAAAAAAGCTGCCTTTACTTACCTGGTTCGTGCGCAAATGGGTAAATTTGCTTCGTGGGGTGTTTTTGACAACTAGTTGTCAGGCATAAAGGAAGGGTCGACTCACATTCACCATATTTTTCTCTCTTCTTCAGCTCAGCAAATCCCTTTGAAGCGAATGCAAACATCTCGGTTGTTGGATGTAGGCTATTAATTCAAAACGTCGAATATTTTGTCATCTAAAAAACAGACTAAAATATTGTTCTCATATTTCATGAGAACAAAAGTGGACCAAACTAATAGTTAAACCGTATTTTCCAAGCACTCCTGGACCACCAGCCAAATACTGCGCGTGAAATTGAAGTTTTTTTTGTCTGTCATAATAGTAATATAATATCAACATACAGTCATATAAACTTATTTTTTTGAATATAAAGGCATACAGTTTTTTTAATTTTAAGTTAATTACTGAATTATTGAGGATTAAGGTAAATTAAAATCAACTAAAATACTCAGAAATGTGATGCTTTGTCTAATGAATAATTAAGCCAAGGGTATTATAATAATAGATTTGATTATTTTATTAGCCTCTTTTATTATTATTATTATAAAAAATAGGTTGACTTTAGTTTGGGACATCAGGATGACTTAAGGGCAGAGGTCATGTGCGTCTCTAGCATACACAGGTAAAAAGACTGGGGAGGAAGAACGATAAATGTATTGCTGGTTGGAGGTGATAGAGAGCAGCAGAGAGGAAGGGACATTATTACACAATAGTGTACTTTTGATCTGTACTTACAGCGAATAAATCTGTTCTCGCAGCCCATGAATGAAATAAGCAGAAAAATCTAAAAGCGCTTGCTTACATGTGGTCGTGTTTACGCCTATGTCATAATTTACAGTTAATTAATTTGTGGTGATTAGTTAAGTTTCAGAAAGATGGTCTCTTGATTAAAGGAGGCGAAATGCGAGATAGGCTTTAATGTAAAAAGGACGTTCATCTTCTTTCTTGACGTCCAGTATTTTTCAGTCTTGTTTTGTCTCACCATGAGAAATCATATCGCTCTCCTTTAATCGGATCGAAAGTGTAAATCATGGGTTACGGCCTTAAATCCCACTAATTGCCCGTTCATTTCGCTTTCATTTTTTTTTCCTGTGAAGCGCGTTAGTTACACCATGAGGGGACCACCTACGACTTCGAATGGAGCAAAGCATATCTTATCTCTTCTATTACTGTCATTTTAAAAGGGATATCTCTAAAACAACTCCGTATTTGCTTCTGGCCTGGTGTTTTATATGTTCTCTACATTTTGCGACGTTGTCAGCTTTCCTTGTCTGCTTTGTTGCACGGGCTCTTTATCCAAATTACGGGGCTCACACTTGCATGCAGTGATCCCCCCCCCCATTTAAGTGTGCTGTTAATTATAAAATTTACATTAACCTTTACTGATACTATCCGATCATTATTTCGCTAAAATATATGTATAGCCTATATGTAAGCCTACGCATAATCATTGATTTTGGTTTAATTTATAATTTTATAATTTTACACAAGGCCTATATTTTAAAGTATTTAGGCCTAATGTAGATAATTTTAGTTAATGTCTGCTTATATTCATCTTTTTATGCATACAGGAACAATAATTTTCATCTTTTAGCAGGCTTTTGCTGTAGCAGGCGCATTTAATATCTTTTCATTTTAGAAACGGCTTTCATTGGACGCGTGAAATGCATCATTCAGTATACATTAGCAATATGTTTTATCTCTTCAGCATAAATTGCATTTATTATAAATTGTGTTGTATATTAATTATTTTTCTTTTTTACATTTAATGAAAAATGTAGCCCTATTATTGTTTAATTTATGGGTAATTCAAAGAATTTACATATGGCACTGTTTTACTTTTTGGGGGGGGGGTGTCGCTGACAATGATTTGTTATTCTTCTGTCATAATTAGGCTGTTTAATATGCTATGGTTTGGGCTATACGTTTGGAAGTGGGAGTGGCAGTATTCTTTTCTGAAAATTAATTTTCTTGCGTGTACATTTTTATTAAAAATGAATTTAAAGAGTTTCACGTATTATTTCAAAATGATTATTAGGCCTGTTATTAAATTGTAGCTGTTGTTGTTTTTGGCTTGTGTCGAACAACACTCCACTGTGTGTCTAGTATTAGAGAGGATCTTGTTACAAGACCATAGCTTGTAAATCTATTTTAGTTCCATAGTTATAATTAGAAAATTATGTAAAGCGTCTGAGATGCATATTACCTTAGATGAACTGGGGCCCCTGCTGCAAGAACTAGGCTACACGGTGCAAGAACTGTACAATTTTTATTTTTTAAACCAGATGTCTGGTCCAAACTTCTTCTTTTTAATGCGTATTAACGTTATCTCATATTGTTTTTTTGTTTTTTATTTTGATTGTGTAAAATTGGTGTCAGTCGTCCAAAATAATGAAACCTGTTGATGCTATCAGGAGCAACCTGCACAAGTCAGTATTAGCCTAGATGTTTTATTACAGATATAACGTGGCTTAATAATTGGTGCTTTGTAATTGTCCTAATCACAATTATCATTGGGATCCACAATAAACTTTGTTGTTGCGTCTTTAAACTTTGCTACACTCTCTCTCTCTCTCTCTCTCTAAAATAGGCTACTCTTTCATTTAAAGCGGTGAAATAAACAGATGATGGGAGCTCTAATCCTCATTGTGAAGGAATGCCGTCGGCCGAGTCCCCTGACACCCTGGCATGAAGCAGAGATGTACGGCCACAATAAATTAGGCCCAGCATCTCCCCCTCCATGTTTTTCTTGCGCACCGAGGAACCCTCCGCTTAATTAATTTAGAATGTGTAAATAAAGCAGAGATACAGGTCTCCCCTCTTCTCTGGAAACAAAATATTAACTTTGGAAGTGTTCGCACCATCGACTTCGACTCACTGGGACTCACTGAAGGACACCTGCAGTTGGCCTGCCATCCCACACACAGAGAAACACACGGGCATCACCGAGATGAGCGATTACTGATGAAAATTCTAAAATCTGTTCTGTCATCAGATGAGCACAATAGCTTCTTTATATGACCCAAAAATGACCGCTCGACAAAAGTGATGTATGGCCCGTTTAATGACGGTATCCATGGCAACATGCCCAACTTATTCTCCCGTGCGTCTTCTCTGTTTGCCAGAAAACAGTAACACACACTCCTCCAAGATGTGACCGGGATATCACCGAATAGGAGCCTGGCTTAGTGAAGGTTTAGTGTTAGCGTTATGGAAGCCCGAGGGGTTAACTTGTGACCCAAAAACTCTTAGTTTGAGGGAGAGGGGTAGCTGTCGTCTGTCCGCGAGCATGCTCCCGTTATCCGGTCAGGATACCACTACCACACACACACGCACACACGAAAAAAAGGCTATATTTACTTTTTTCTACTTATTCACGTATTTTGCTTTACGCAATCCGGTGAATGGCACACCTCTCAAAATGACTTTCTTCACAGGCATAATAATAATAGGGTTTGCTTTTAGTAAGAATTAAACAAACTCCAACACTTTTCCAATTTAGAAAATGACATTTAAATATGGGGTGCAACAAGGGTAGTTATTTTTCAATTTAGCTAGTCCCGAGAACCTATCAGCGACAGACCGAGAAAAATCTTAAGTGAAATGTGGGGATGTACAGTCGCCTCATATAACGGCATAACATTTCACATAGTCTCCCTCTTGCACTCTAGAAGACAAATTTTCCCTCAGTGTGAAATGTTGAGGTCTGTCGAAACAAAATAATGATCTTTTGGTTTTCAGGACTAATCCAAACACGTTTCTCAACGGAGAGGCATGCATACGTTTTCATCTTGAAATTAAAACTTAATTCCCGTGTCACTTTTAACGGCTCTATTTTCCACAGTAAAAGAAATGAGATACATGTCTATTCCAAAGCCAGGTGAAAGAGAAACTTTGTCAGTGTATGCATTCATATCTTCGTAAACCGAAGACTGTTTTCGGAAAGAATGGGAAAGTCCCGCGATAAAAATGAAGTTTACTATCCAGAGTGAAATGCGATCAGAGAGAGGTCGCGGGGCCAAACTTTTTAAGACTAATGTTTATTTAGAGAAGTGAGCGCTGTCTATGAGCCTCCCGCGCTCGCTCTCCTCGAGCCCAGCGCTAATGTCTTTAGCAGAGCTGACCGGACCACCGCGCGCGCGAGCCTCTCCTGGCTACTGACACTGTGGCGGGAACCCCTTGAGGAGACTTGTGTATCAAAAAGCGAGACGGACAAATCACAATATTTGGGTTCAACACATTTATTATTTTGAAATTTTAACCGTTACTCAAATGGTCTTGTTTCAGAACCAATTGACCCCGTTGCCTCGATGTTTTTTGATAACAGATAAAAGCCTTCGTGTTTTGTATTACTGTGTATGTGCGTTATTTGTAAGGAGATGGAGGCTCCATCGAACTCTGTTTTCTTACTGTTTGTAAAATTGAATTAGATACGGTTAGGAATCTGACCTCGTAGCAGACCCGCACATATTTCCAACTCCCAGGTTCGTCGTGTTTTGGGGTGTTTTGTTTGTTCAGCTGGAATGGCCATCAAACAGCCAGTCCATGCTTTCCGCGTCGAACTCCCTCTCCGCTCTTGCCTCGCTCCCTCCTGAGACTGTTGTCCCGTCTCACGCTCCCCCGGCCGCGCCTCACCACCAACACGGATCCTAGGGAGGATAATCTGCCCTGGAGGAACACCTTCTAACACACATTTAAACATTTATGATGCTTTCCTTAAGAAAAAACATTCATAACACCAGATCTGCAGTAACTCTGGCAGTTCATAATGGGATAGGGTGTGCTTAACGACTTGAACTATTAATTATTTGGGTATTTTTAAAAGATCAGAAATGAATAGAGAAAGATATTTCTTAATCACATTAACCAGTACACATTTTTGTATTTGTAAGAGCTAAGGTATTAAAAAAAAAAAAAAAATATATATTCTGTGCCTCTACTAACTTATAGTATTGGCTGTATGTTGCAGCAACAACATGTTGCTTACAGTTTAAGTGTTAGTGCATTAAAACTATTGGACAGGTGCCACACCACTGAGACAAGGCCATTGAGAACACAGATTCACAATGGCTGGGGAGCAACACATACCAAAGAACATACTCAAGTGAAGAGGCGGCGGGCAGCGATCGTATGATGAAGCCTCTCTGCACTTCACTCTCTTAGTACTACCTTTATGGGACCCTGTCATGGCAGAGCCCCCTGCCTCCCTGATATGAGCCAGCATACGGGCACAATAGCCTTGAGTTCACCAGGTGACTCGAAACACTTAATGTTCCACCGTTCTCAAGCACCTTTCCCCAACCCCACTCTGTATGGTGGTGTGAGGTAATGAGAGTTTGTGTGTACGTGTGTGTGTGTCTAAACAATACCAGATAATCCATTGCCAGATAATCCGGATTTGTTGCACCTAGTGTTTAACATATGGACAAATGTCTAAATGTGTCCTATCCAGTGATTCATTGTTTCGAGATGCTGCCGTGTTCCTTGCACCACTACTAATTTTTAAATGAACTGGATTGTTGTGTGCTATCTGAATGGATTTACTGTCATTATGCTCACATTTGTAGATCTGTGTGCAGGAGAGGAAATGAGAAGGGGAAACTATTTGCACATTTTGGAATGAAGTCTTTCCCTCTGCTCCTGTTGGTCATCCCTCTTCTACACCCCGGCCAGCCAAAGTGAATCCACAGATGAAATGTTCTGGCACAAGTGAAAAGAGTTCTTTATATAAATTTAAAAAAACAATTAACAAACATGCTGAATTAAAAAAAAAAAAAATCGAATAAATAAATCAATTTTTTTAATATATATGATAAATGAAATAAATGTACATGCATTATTAAATCTGATTAATAGCCTATTTACAAATTCCTTTTTTTCTGACCACTACACAATTTATTAATTAGACATTCAAATATTAGGTTTTATTAATATTACTTTAGCTTAGGGACCAATTCTCAATATTAATTTGTTGCTTGTTAGCATGTATATTACTAGCAAATTGGCTGTTTATTAGTACTTATAAAGCAGATATTAATGCCTTATTGTACATTACCATATATTACCATAAAATATGGCAATACATTACCATATTTAAGATCCCTTAATGCTACCCCAAAATTTGGCATTTATTGAGGCAAAAGTCGTAGTTAACAGTTAGATAATGAGGATTGGTCCCCAAACTAAAGTGTGACCAAATATGAATATTTATATTCAATTCAATTCAATTCAATTCAAATTTATTTGTATATCGCTTTTCACTATACAAATTGTTGCAAAGCAACTTTACAGAAAATTCAGTTTCTACAATACATTTAGTAGTAGCTTATCAGTGTCAGTTAATGTACATATGGCAGAAATGTACGGAAAAATCAATTAAAGACGTAATCAAACAGAAGATGAACACTATTAACAGCAATTATTATATGATGCAATCAAACTTATAGCAAAATTTGGTAGTTCTGTATGAACACTATTAACAGCAATGATTATATGTTGCAATCAAACTTGTAGCAAAAGTTCGTAGTTTATGCTGTTTCAGGGTTGGCATCATCTGAAGGGTTTGCATCATCTCTTCTCAGGTGTTCGGTCATCTCAGGTCTTTGTAAGGGCTGGATCCAGACTGAATCCAGTATATATATATATATATATATATATATAATATATATATAACTAACATATAGATTATAAATAATTTACTTTATACACAGTCATAAGTACTCATACAACCATTCTAAATTATTTATTTGCGAATGATTTATTTGACTGTTAGCTTACCTTTTTCAGAGAAATATAAAAGCATGTAAAAGCTTAGTCTTTATTACATCAACACTATTTAAATGTTGTCATTGTTATAGGAAGCAGGATGTGATTGAGTGCACACATGTGCTAATATTAGTTTAATAGAAAGCAGACCATGCATTTCTGTCTCCCCGATTGTTCCCTTGAGAACATATGTGTGAGAGTTGTTGACCCTCTGAGGTTTGATTTTGTCTGTTTGTTAACAAAGCTGACAGGTATGAGGCCATCATGCGCAACATGGAATCACGCTTACTCTCACAAAAATACTTTTTCCTGTGTCAGCAAACACCACAGGAGCTGTGAAGCACCCTTATTACTTCAGCAACTCACTGCCATTTTCAATTTCTCACAACGAATGGAGAGAGGAGGTGGAGACTACTTATCACTCCTAGAGAGAGTTTCTAAGGTAGTAACCCTGCTTTAGTGGTTTTAGTCCTAAATACTGCTTCTAATACCTTAATCCTTTAAGAGAGGACTGTGTGTGTGCATGCACATGTGTAGTTGTATTCCCCTTAGCCTTGTGTTGCCTTTAGAGAACCTTTCCTAGGACTATTTTTTAGTCTTGAAGCACCATGTTATGGAGGAACAAGTCTTTTGTGGCGTACGTGTGGGTTTCTTCATGTGCATATATATATATATATATATGTGTGTGTGTGTGTGTGTGTGTGTGCGTGTGTGTGTGGTGCGGCCACACAGGGCTAAAGGTTCTGAAGAGGGTTGTGGTTTTCAGCCCCCAAGTTCAAAGCTGAGGAGGGCTGAAAAGATGATGAGACCTCTCTAATGCGCCTTATTTAAAAAATGTTAGGAATAAAGAAATAAAAGCTGGCCAGAAACAATGGCCGTCCTCCCTGAGAGGCTGCAGCAGCGGAGGTGAAGTGCCCTGAGATTGCGGAGCAGAGGCTCAAACAGAGAAGCATCTGGCAGTACAGGGTCTGCGCATAATCTGCCCTAATGATTAATGTCCTCTAGTAATTTTACTAAGGATTTCTCCTCTCTTTTTCTGTCATGAATGCATTGTGAGAGACCTCAGAGAAAGTATGCCTCTCTGTGTATGTGCATGTTGCCGGCAGAGAAAGTGACAGAGGTGAGGTTAAGTGGGCTGTTTAGATGTAACAGATGCTGAGTGAGTGAGAGAGAGGAGAATGAAAGGACATCGCAGGGCTGAGGGAGGAAAAAGCTCTATTCTATTAAAAATAATTTCACAGGATATCTCCTTATCCTATGGCTGCCTATGCTTTTAAACCAGAAGTGTTGGAGAAATACAGCTTATATAGAGGCACAAAATCAATAATGTCTCAAATAAAAATAAAACTATCTGATGCCAACTATCTTCCTACTCTAATAGAACCTTCCGCTATTTTTGTTCCATATCACCTTCTTTTATTTCCGGGTCATATTTTGGAGTAGGGCAGGAAGTTTTTCCTGGGTATTTATGTGTCGAGAGGATGTGCCGTGCAGCACGAGGGAGGCCGACAGGGTGGCAGACCCCTGTGTGAGTAGCATGACGGGAGGGAAGAGGAAGTGTGTATCCACCAGTGTTTGTCTTCCCCTGCGGTCCTGCCCGGCTCTGTCACAGACCATTGTGGCCTGGGCAGATTGATGGGCAGCAGTGGCAGGAAGCTGAAATCTGGGAAAGAAAAACCCTTAAGCAGGTAACAGATATGCTGCTCCATCCTCGTGACTTCTTTCTTCTTGTCATGCATATATTATTTTCAGTACAGCTCTCAAGATTCAAATTGTTTTGTTAGCATGGTTAATAAGTGCCAAAGCATAGTAAAATAAACATACAAGCACATTTTTACAGATATACACCAATTAAAAAAAAAGAAGCATGTAGGAATAAAGCAACATGTTTTGTTTGCACACAGCCAAATTTGAGCTTGCTAAGGTTTTCCTAGTAGGCATGTCATTTTGTCCTTTATCTGGTGGAAATTATTTTAAATATAAAATATAAATATTTTAAACTATAACATTGTACAAATATTATTACATAAAAAAACTATTTTAAATTTTACTTTATTTTAAAATGTAATTTATCCCTGCAATGGCAAAGCTGAATTTTCAGCATCCATTAATCCAGTCTTCAGTATCACATGATCCTTCAGAAATTATTCTAATATGCTGATTTGGTGCTCAAGAAAAAATTCTTATTATCATAATTGTTGAAAGCTCAATCATTGTTGTGATGCTCAATCTTTTTTGTGGATACCATGATACATTTTTTTTCAGGATTTTGATAAATAGAAAGTTCAAAAGAACAGCATTGATTTGAAACAGAAATCTTTCGTAACATTATAAATATGTTTATTGTCACTTTTGATTAATTTAGTATTTCAGTATTAATTTAGTATTTATTTCTTTAAAAAAAAATAAAAAGACTGACCCCAAACTTTTGAACAGTAGTATACATGCACCACTTTTTTTTTTTTTTGGTGGTTTTACAGTGTAATGTCATTAGTATAAATACATCTACTCCAGACAAAATGATATTTGCCAACAAAAACTGTTGAAGTTCCACATTAATTGGGAATTTTTCAGTTTCTTGTCTACCATCAGCCATGATGCTCAACCTCAAGAAAACAAGGTGAAAACAGTGAAAGCTTAGGAATAACTTTGTGTTATATTTTGCAAGAGTCTGACATCACACATTTAAAAGGGAATTTGCACTTATTTTATGAAATAATGTAGTTCTTGTTTTCAAGATGCATGAATTTTGATGTGGATCTGTCTGACAAAAGATGATTAAGTTGCTTTAGAAAACACATTTCAATTAATTGTCGGGTCATCCCGACTGCTCTTATTTCCCCATTGTCATCTGTTTTATTTCTCAACCTTGTATTTCGTGTTCCAACTTTTTATTTTTTTAACTTCAGAACTGACCGTAGTTTTACCGTTTATCCTGTGCTGGAGTATTACAGGTCAGGAGCGCTGAACCAGAATCAGCTTTGAGAACCAGGAGCAGGATGAAAAGGAATCGGATCCCAGATGATTCCTTCTGTTTTGAGCTGCGTTATGAACGCCGGTCCAGATGGCAGGGAACGGGTATGTGCTCACAGCGAGCCAACTCTCTCACCCTCTGCTGTTCTTCTTCCTGTGCTCTGTCAGTCTTATTGTCCTAATTCAGTTCAACATGCTTTCCTTGGCATAGACGTGTCAGGCCCATGCCTTTTAGTGAATCACTCCCATTCTAGATTATAATGCTTCTGGTTTGCTTTTCATACCTAGATACCTTCCCTTGCTCCCTTTCTTTCTCTCTCAGTCATTCTGTTTGCACTTTCTCTATGAAAAGAGCACGAGACGAGAGAAAGCCAAAGGGAGAAAGGTCACTCTCGGGTGAGTGATATCACCCCTCCCAAGGTCTATACCATATGCTCACACTCTGTATAGGCACTCTTCTGCCATGCATTTTTGTTTTTTTTGTTTTTTTTTTGAAAGATGACTAAGGAATAGCAGTTAATTTTATTTTCGCAGCAAGTGAATGTGAAATAAGTATGTTAGGTTATATTATATTCTTATGTCAGTCAACTACTGTACATATGGACCTGCATATGTGTGAGTGTATGCAAGTGTTGGTTCTTTGTGTTGACACAGCAGTAATTTAAAGAGCCAGGACAGCAAATGAACGAATGAGTGTGTGTACGTGTGAACGGGATCCTGTTGAGAGTATTTGTGAACACAGATGCAGGTCGGGGAGAAAGACGGAGAGTAAGAGAAAGACAGAGAGAGAAAGAAAAAGAGAGAGAGGAGATTGGCCAATGTGTTAGTGTGGAGAGGGCAATCGAGGAGATTGTCCGCTGGCCCTTGCCTGGCCCCAGCCGTGGTTCTCCAGGGGTCCCTCAGTTCCTTAGGAAAAATATTTCAGCCCCTCTCACCTCTGAACCCAGCCGTTGGCCTGTTTATCTTGGCTACGCTGCCTGACAGCTTTACTGATGTTACATACAGCCACACAGGGATTGAAGGAAAAGGAGATAGAGAGGGAGAGACAAAGAAAGACAGAGCAAGAGAAAAGGGGAGGCCGAGTTGGTTTACCCAGATCCTAATCGCCATGTTTTGGAGCCTTTTTTGGAGGTCTCGTTCAGCACGACTCATTAGTGATGCTGGAGTAGAGGTGGGACAAAATGTGGGAAGTGGAGATGAGGAGTTGAGAATAGAAGCGGGAGTTACCTTGAATTGCTTCGAATTAAGATCAAATCTACGATGTTTACTAAAATAAAAATGTTATTCCTGTTGCTCAAAGAGTAGAGAGTGGCGCAGCAATGCCAAGGTCATGGGTTTGATTCCCAGGGAAAGCAAGAACTGATAGTGGGTATGTTGAATGCGATGTAAGTCACTTTGGATAATGTAAATGGATGTAAATGTAAAAATGAAATAATTAAAGATGGATGCAAAATCTTTATATTTACTATAATTTTCTGTCACTATGGTTACAGGTATTAAACACAGGTTAGAGAGGTGGACTGATCACATAGACTGTATTTCGATTTTGATTCTGCTGTTCTGGGTCCCGTACAAACATGAAATGAAAATTCACTATTTAATCTACTTTCTAAATGCATTTTAATGATATGTTATTTTTTTAACACGTACATTTTTTAACACTGCAACTTTAATGCTTTAAAAAACTGAATGTGTTTGTGGCAAGTCTGTGTGCCATTCAGAAATGAGAAAGCATAATTCATAATGATTTTTTTTTTTTTTAAGTTCAAAAACCCTGTAGGTTTGATAGATTGACTAGGAAGCAAATCATTCAGTTCTGAATGTTACTCAACCTAAAATTTGCAGCCTATACGTAAAGTTCACCACAGGATTTATTGCCATTTTGCTTTCTATAATTCAAAATAGATCTTGTATATTTATGCAGAGAAAGAGCTTGTTCTTGTGCCAAGAACTGAATTGTCCCTAAATAATTTGTAATATATCTACCCAACAAAAGACCCTGTTGCTTTGCTTGTGTTTGAAACGGTTATTTTGAGTGGATTTGATGGTGTTACATGGTGTTTTTAATGTGGTTTGGTATGATAATGTTTATGAAGATGTTTGATTATACACTCATTTGTTTGGTATGATTATGTTCAGTTTGAAGGTGCTTGGATCAGTCTGGTATGGTGGTGTTTCATTTGGCGGTTTATGGGGGTACAATGGTGTAACGTGATGTTATATGGCTTGGATTTGTCTTGGGGTGTGTTCAGTTCTTCAAGGCATTGCTGCTTATGCAGCTGGACAAGCTGTAATAACACAAACACAACTTAGCACTGCACTGCAGGTTGTATTAGCCCAGATCATGTTTCCCGCAGCACAGAACCTGACTTGTTGGTGGGGGGACTACACCACAATTACTGTGGTGATTAATCACCTGAGACAGTGCCTTAACAGATGTGTTTGTTTGTAAAAATGTTTGCTTGTCTTATTAGCCCCAGTGGTCACCCATGCAAATCACACCCCAGTGTGTCTCCTGTCTAAATGGCTGTTGTTCTTGCATGGTTGTGATCATACAAAGTGGCATTATTGTTTGGGCTGTTGCTCAACGAGTGTCGAAATCAAGTGGGTTAGCAGATTAGTGCAGCCATAAGGGACTGTAGGGGTGTAAAAACATCCAGTGCTCGAATGTGACAATATACAGACTGTAGTTTTCATCCCCTGCGCTAAAATTCTGAACCAGAAAAACATGCTGACATTTCTACCACAGAGTATATTAGCACCGCCATAAGCAGTTTTCTTATGTCAAGAGACTATATGAGTTCAGTCCAAGTACTTTAAGACATTATCTAAGCTACTATAAAACATTCTGTATTATTATTATTGTTTTTATCTGACCCTTGAGGTCCACTGTTCTGCAGAGTTTAGTTCCAATCCTGATCAAACTCACCTGCCTGTAGCTTTCTAGTAATCTTGAATACCTTCATTAGATTGTTCTGGTGTGTTTGATTTGGGTTGGAGCCAAACTGTCCAAGAAATTGGATCTCAAGTGCCAGAGTTGTCCACCCCTGTGCTATGGCATACTTTGTCATGCCATTATACATCCCTCTATGAAATATTCTATAGCAAATCTATGATATCAAATCTATGATATGTAACATTCTGTCTGTAGCTTTTATACTTTGACATAGCACTATACTGTAGCATTCATTAATTCATAAATTTTTGGTCAAAGATATTACCTGAAATGGCAGAACATTATTATTATCATTATTATAATTATCATTATGTTTTACATTTCATTAATTCATTCATTTTCTCAATGCTAAATTATAGAAAAAATATGTATTTAATGGATGAATGTACAGCCTAATTAGAATGATGTTTTGACAGACTACCTGTAAATAAAACAATAACAGAATTGCTATTTTTTTATTTAACATTTTTTTCCTAGTCATATTATATCACATTTTTATTTTTACTAGTCATATCATAATATAATTGTCTTGTAATATTTGATACTATACATTTCTATATATCTTGTTGTATTATTAGTTTACTTTTCTGTTCTCTGTCTGTCTGTCTTTCTTCCCCTCTCTCTCTCTCTCTCTCTCTCTCTCACACACACACACAC